>NW_006781888.1:89494-107612 GCF_000442215.2 Lipotes vexillifer | reverse complement strand
TCCCTAATAAATTCCAACCCAACCATTAAGGTTGAACTCAACTGTAATAACCTATAGTAAGCCTTTCATGATCTCTCCAGTCAGAAGTAATTAATTACTCCTTTGGCTTCTACTGTACTTAGTGGCATTGATTTAACTACGTCTTGTATTTTAGTTAGCTATTTTTCATGAGAATTTCCTCATTGGTTTTGTGATTAAAAAGATGAAGATCAAATGCCAACTCCTCCAACTACTAGTTGGAAGTTCATTAAGTATCTTTGACTTAGAGCCTCCTCATATCTGTAAAATATTGATAATCTTAAGACAAAATAATAAGACTAAACAGAATGAAATTAGAGAACCTATGTGGTAAGGGTTGAATTATTCCTTTTTCCTTTCTATAAAAAGATGTGTTGAAGTCTTAACCCCCAGAACCTCAGAATGTGGTATTATTTGGCAATAGAGTTGCTGCGTATGTAATTAGTTAAGATGACTGGTGTTTTTATAAAAAGACTGCTATGCTGAAGAAAGCAAGACACAGGGAGAGCATCATGTGACAAAGCGGGCAGAAACTGGAGTTGTGCAGCTGCAAGGCAAGGAATGCCAAAGATTGCTGGCAAACCACCAAAAGCTAGGAAAAGTCAAGGAAGGATTCTTCCATGGGTTTCAGAGGGAGCATAGCCCTGCTGACACCTTGATCTTGGACTTCTTGCCTTTAAAACTGTAAGACAATACGTTTCTGTTTTAAGCCACCCAGGTCCTGTTACTTTGCTAAAGTAGCCCTAGGAAACTAATACAACATGCAATACTGCTTGTAGCATCTAAAACTTACTAGGTATGTAATAAATATCAGATAAATATTAAAAGATTTTATTTCTCTCTGTATGGTTCACAGTATTGTATGGTTCATGTCGATAGTGTGCACTTTATTTAAGACCAGCCAAACACTAATTTTATATATATATCACTGCAGGTATAATTCCACATCAAGCCTTAACAGTAAGAATGGGCACTTACACTTCACATCATTTGTGGAGTTTGACAGAGGAGGACACCCACCTTCACCAGAACCTCCAGGGAAGAAGTTGCCTCTAACAACTGGAAGGCTTACCCTGCTCCTCACAGAGTATGTGCAGGAAAAGTATATGTATACTATATTTATATATAGTTATAGATATATAGATATATATGGATATGGATATACTGCATCTCTATATGTGTGTGTGTATCTTTTTATATATTTGTATGACAAGTCTTCAATATATAATAAGATCAATTTTGTGCTCTCAGGTAAAGGCTGCATGAACCCTACCTATTCTCTTCTCTAATACATTGATATATCTGGGTCTAACAGGAGCCCATAATAATAGCATAATGACGGCAATGATATCTGATTCTCTATGACTTTATACCCATTTTTCTCTTGCCATGTGCCTTCACTGTGAATTAGCAGGATTTCCTTTATAGATGGACTGGAAGCTACCAATTTAAAAAGAAAATTTTAAACTTTAAGTAATGCAGTCATTTAAAATATCACGGCACTCAATGTTCTCATGGCCTACTAGATTGAAATTGTTTTGCTTTATTTTTGGAATTTCATGAATTATGGAAGAATATTCTAAACTGTATGAAATCATGCCTAAAAGACATTGTACGTCTAGTCTGCATGTAGTATAACATTTTGAACAGATAATTTTAAAGAGGACCTTTTTTTTAAAGACTGATAATAGAACTACATGCATATTATTTATAAAACTCCCTTCTTACCTCCATTTTTCCAAGTGGAAAATTTTTGTTTGGAATTACTCAAGCATATGAAGCTGTAACCACTAGTGAACACAGGGATATATTCTGGATACAAACATATAAATTCTGGCATCTAAAGCTATACAAATTGTATACCCTTGAATCCTAAACTGTGTTCACTGTGTACAATGATGTCTAAAGCACCAGACCCTGGGGATATGGGTGTCTCAAGTTACACACAGTGACGTATCAAACTACATACTACATAGTAGCAACTGAAACCTTGAACACTGTATGCACAGCTTAAAGAGGGAGACTCTGCTCTGGTACCTGAAGCCACACACACTGGAAATGTGTGATCTGAACTTGTGCACCTTCAACACACTGTCCTCTGAGGCTCTACCTGTTGTCTGCATGGGCATTGGAAGCATTCAATCTTTATTTTAGTTTCTTCACGAACTAGCATCTAAAGCTGTACAGACAGGGATTTAGATCTTTATTAAATCTCTTTTCCTTTCACCCAAAGGCACAGTTTTAAGGGCTTATATTTAGGCATACCTATGTGTGCAAGCCAACAGCCTGGGATTTATTTGATTACTGACTTTTTTTTTTTTTTTGCGGTACGCGGGCCTCTCACTGTTGTGGCCTTTCCCGTTGCAGAGCACAGGCTCCGGAATCGCAGGCTCAGCGGCCATGGCTCACGGGCCCAGCCGCTCCGCGGCATGGGGGATCTTCCCGGACTGGGGCACGAACCCATGTCCCCTGCATTGGCAGGCGGACTCTCAACCACTGCGCCACCAGGGAAGCCCGGATTACTGACTTTTAAATCTCTGAAATTTTCCATGACTGCTTAACTGAGCTGGTTAGATTCTGATGTTCATGTAATCAAGCTTGTACACTGAGTCTCACTATAAAAATGATCTCCATCTCCCTTTTCCTTCCTTCTTGCCTTTCTTTCCCTCGTCACTGTATATACTCCCTACCAAGAAGTTCTCTCATTAGTGTATGTGAAGGTATTTAAAAGAAATCTGGAAAAAAGATGACTAGATATTCATAAAATAACAGAACTCCTGCGAAATATAAAAGTACAATCAAATCTCCTCTTTCAGTTCAGTTCAGAAAACCTATACTGAGGACTGGGTCTTGTGCTTGTTAACTGGGACACAAAAATTAATGGTTGTCAAGTTACCCAGAATTTATGAATCGAGACAAACCACTATAAAGGGGACCATAATACCAGTTAGATTATCACATGTACTAAAGTAAAATTATTCAAAACAATTGCTCAAGATCATTCAGATGAAAGCTATCAATATTAGGGACAGTGAGCAAAGTATCTCATAGACAAGTGTTCTTTGTAAGGTCTCTAAGAATGACCTGGAATTGGAGAGATGGTTAGTCAAAGATCTTGGTCACAAGCTATAGAAATTGACTCTAATTTAGTGTTTACAGAATTAGCAAATCTGCATAGGATGCTCCCTCTCTCTCTCTCTTTCTTTCTTTCCTTCTTTCACTTTTTGTTATTAATTTTTGCTAATACAGCAGACTTACAAGGGAGGTAACACAGAAAACAATGACATATACCCATTGACACAAAATGTTAAGCCATAGCCACTGAATAACTTTAAAATGAGACTATCAACAGCATTTTTCTTAAAAGTTCAAATTTTAGTTGAATCTCATACATAACTTTAAAAATAATCATAGCATAAAACTTACATATTTATATCACCATAGAGTTTTCTGCACATGTATATATTCAAATGTAAATAACACAGGGTTCTCTAAGAGACTGACTTTGACCCAAAGTCTTTAAAATGAAAACTAAAGAGATACTAAGTGAGCGTTATATTTCAGGAACTGTGTTGTGCACTAAAGAGATCTATGTGTGAAGTCTGCAAACACTTACTAATCTACAAGAACTGACAGCAAATTTGAAGACGCTATTTTCACAGTTTCACAAACTGTGTAAGAGCAGTCCTTGGGGAAATACTAGGTCTTTGTTGAATAAGTGTGATAACTTGAATTTCAATCAGATAAAAATTTCCTGCCAAAGAATTGTCTGTTATCTAATATAGTTATTTCCATGGCAAAACCTATTACATTTAAAAGGTCAAAATTTTGGATGCCTCTGCTTTTATTTAATAAGTATTAAATGATCTGTCATGCACTGAAATATTTTAAAGGGTACACAGACATTTTGTTCCTATAGCTATTAGAGTTATTTTTATAAACAGAGGTTTATTTCTTCATAGAAGGTATTTGAACTTCCAGATTATTGCATTGTTATATTGACCAGCTGACCTATGCAGCACTGCTCTGGAAATGTTCCCCAAACAGGTGCTGGAAAAAAACAATCAATTCAAAAACATCTCTACTAGAGAATTACTTATTAAGAAATTATTCTTCTGCGTATTATACAATTTAACTCTCAAATCATTAACATTATATATTATTCTAAAATGAAAAGTACCCTGGCCTTCATCATATCCCAGAATTTAGGACCAAGATTAAGCTAACAGAGATTAAGTCATAGAAACAGAGTCCCTGTAGACAGAAGAGAACAGGTATGTGAAATGGAAACTGGGCTGTCTTGAAAGATTTTTATTCATTCAGCAGAATGTGAGAGACTCTCACAGATAGAGATAATATGTCCAATTTTATTATGACAATATGATGGATACTTTTTTTTTTTTTTTTTGCTGTACGCGGGCCTCTCACTGTTGTGGCCTCTCCCGTTGCGGAGCACAGGCTCCGGACGCGCAGGCTCAGCGGCCATGGTTCATGGGCCTAGCCGCTCCGCGGCTTGTGGGATCCTTCCGGACCGGGGCACGAACCCGCGTCCCCTGCATCGGCAGGCGGACTCTCAACCACTGCGCCACCAGGGAAGCCCTGATGGATACTTTTTATTTCATGTTCCCAAACAGATCAAATGGTGCTGTGAGGCTACTCATTATCCCAAAGCTTTTATGAAAAAGATGAGCTATAGCCCATATCCCTTTCCTAGCTATGAAAGTTTTGTCAACACTGCTTTCATCCAACTCAGGTATTAGAACAATCTTCATTTAATGTCATTTTATCAGGCCAGCCTCTGCAAGAGGACATATAATGACTCTTTATTTTCATCGTATCATATACAAACTAATTTGTGCTCAAAGCTTTTCACCTACCTATTTTCCTCCCTCACAGCTTCACCTCACAGCGCCTATTTCAATGCTCCTTCACCTGAACACTACATACTCACCAAGTTCATTCACTGTTTTCTAGAAAGTGACACAGTGATGCTCACTATTGAAGAAAACAAAAATTCTTTTTAGAGGAAAAGGAGTAACTTTACAAGCCTAGAGGATGATAATATAGTGATGAGGTTTATGTTAATATAAAATAGAAGGGAATAATTATTTTGTAGATACAAATGATAAGTTGATACTCACCATACATTTCAAAGTACCTAAAACCATTATCTACTTATTTTATATGCTTCTTAAATATATGCATTGTTTGGTGTTAATTTTCATGTATGTTTTCTATGGATAATTGAAATTGAATTATCTGTATAGTGGAAAATAAATGGGGTAACAAGACAGTGAAGAACCCTAAATTAATTCCATCTCTCAAACTAACCACCTGAGACCTTGGCCAAAGCACTCTCACTTCCCCAGCCTTAAGTTGCCCTTTGGTAGGATTGAGAAATGAGACTAGTGTATCTTTAAATTCTCCTGGACTCTAAAACTCTCAAGTTTAATTTTTAAAGATATTAATAGTGAAATAAAATCTGCTCTAAATGGCATAATATTTAATGGTCACTTAATATATGTGAATAAATAATGGGGCTTGTGAGTCGGATAAGATTATAAACAAAGTTTACTGTGCAAGTTTACATTTGTGCTTTCCATTGAAACTCCCTCTTGCCAGTATCCTTCTAGTTTTGCTCATGTTAGGTCGTCAGTGAGTATCTCCCTGAGCATTTTGCTTAAAATTCAGCTCCCATTCCCACCTATCTCCATCCTCCCTCTTGCTTGATTTTTCTCTATATTTCCAACCTGCTATATAATTTACTAATATACTTACTTTAAAGCAAACATTTGTACAAAAAAAAGTACAATATGGATGATGTACCTGGGGGTTGTGCACAAGGTGTGGATCCACATGCAGCCTGTCATAATTTGAAGACCAGTCAGAATAACAAATGACTCAGATTAAGCCACTTTTACAGAGTATATTGTCAAGCCAGCAACACAAAGGATATCGATAAAAATCAGGGCTAACTGTGCATGGACATAGCTCCCATTGACTTCTTAGTTACTTGCAGGGGCATAAATGGAATTCAGTTTATCTTGGCACCCTAAAAATAGGAAGGAATCTAAAAGCCAGAAGAATCCAGAAATGGGGTCTCTCTATACACAGAGATGATCCAGAAGCCCTTCTCATAGAACACACATGGACAAATTTGGAAAAAAAATAATGTAAGATATTTCAATAAAGAGATAGTGTTGGACCTGCATGCTGCCTCTCCCAGAGTCCTATTAAAATAAACATGGAATATTAAAAAGATAAAATTTGCAAGAACCCATGAAAATAAGGGTACAAACGTAATGTTTACCAGTCTGGGAGGAATTTCTACTAACCACAACAGTTAGGCGGTTTGAGTGAGAAGCACCGTCAAGACTAACATAAACGTAGTAACGTGTGCAGCGGTGTGTCAGCGCCCCTGAGTCCCGGGACACTCAACCCCCACGTATTAACGTGTGCAGCGGTGTGTCAGCACCCCTGAGTCCCGGGACACTCACCCCCCACTTTCACTTCTGAGGCAGATCACTTCTTCCTCCTGACTTGCCCTCTGATCTTTCTTTCTGTATCTACTCAAAGACTACAACTCCTAGTCAGCAAGTAGAACAAGGGAAGGGGAAAATGGGTCTCAGTGCACTTGGTCTTGGAATATGTAGAACTTCAGAAAATGTTCAGTGTGTGTGTGTGTGTGTGTGTGTGTGTGTGTATGGGGGGAGGGTAGGTTAGAGGTGAAGGCAGTGAACAGTCATAGAACCCATGATTATTACAGAAGGAAAGATGCAGTTTTAATATGTCAAACATGGTTAAACAGACTAAAAAGTGCTTTAGGTTGTTTTTTTTCCCCAAAGCCTGAAATTCCTGGGTAGGGAAGACACACAGTGTTACCCCAGATCATTTGTTCTCAAACCATTAGATTCAATGTCCCTTTTTTAATACTAATATTGTAGAGATATCTATAAATTGATGATGAAATAAGTAATTCTCAAGTAAGATAACTCACAACTTAATAAAATTTAAAAATAAAAATATATATTAAAATTTCAGAACAAATTAACAAAATCTATAAAGTAAGATTGTGAATAGGCACCACAGAAAACTGCTTATTTTTGGAGTTATAATTTGAGGAATATAAGTTCAAGGATATAGTTGATTAATTAAAATATGACTTGCAATTAAAAATAAAGCCTTGACTATTGGTGTTTTCTGTAGGTTATGAGGAGTCTGAAATTATGTTCATAAATAGAACCTTCCACACTCTATAGCAGAGTTTTCAACATTAACAGTATTTACAATTTGGGCTGTGCATTACAGGATGTTTGGGAACATACCCACTAGATGACAGTAGCAAAATGCCCTCCTTCACCCCTCTGAGATATGCTAAACAAAAGTAGCTCCAAGCATTGCCAAATAACCCCTGAGGGGCAAATACCCCTTGGTTGACAGCCCCTGCCCTGCAGGTATAAAAGCAACAGGCAGAGCCCTTAAAACAAGCACAAACAAGCCAAGTAAAAATTTAGCAAAGCATGAGAAAAGGAAGAAAATCTATAATATGGGGATAGAAATACACATCTGAAACTTTATTAAGTGTTACAGTTTAAATTTTTTCTATTAAAGGTAAATCTAAACATTACCTTTAAGAGAGAAACAAGACCCAAGGAAGTTTAAAAACACATAGTTGAAGAAATTCAGTGCAAATCACAACCTATTATTATGATAAAATATCAGAAAACAAAATTCAAAGAAATACTATTCATTGGGATCAATAGGTTAATATTATAATGAAAGAAGCTAAACTCACTAACACTTATATGCAAAAGAATATGGCATAAAGCAAAAAAAATTAAAAATGTAAGTAAACACTGACAATATGAGAGAAAGAGGGAAATTTAACACATGGCACTCTGTATCTGGTTAGAGAACTATTCAAATTTGAAGTTAGAAACCATACAATAACAATTAAAGTTACATTGTTTGTTATTAACTTTTTTCTACAAATAGAAATTACTAGATTTTTTCAATGCTCTGAACAACATTTAACAAAACTGACTAAAAACTAAAGAACAAAGATACCTAAAATATGTGTGTGTTTGCACTCACATGCATATGTGTGTAAATGACAATCACAAAGGCCATAATCTCTAATCATAGCAAGCAAACCTAAAAAGTAATAGCAAAGAAAAATTAACAATGATACCAGGAAACACTAAGTATACCTAAACAGAGAGAACACAAACAGGAGACTAAAAGCATCTGGAAATTTTAGCAAAACAAACAAAACTCCAAAACGAAAAGTATTCAAATAAATGTTGAATAATAATAATAGCAAAATCAACTATTATTTAATAACATTCACTATCTATATATTATCATGCTAAGTAATTATATATATAAATTTATTTCATCTACAAAACAAGCCAGTGACCCCAGTACTCCCAACACCCTCACATTATAGACAGCTGTCATATACTAAAATGGGTCAATAGTGTGTGGATGCGGGAATGGATACATTCAGGGAGACAGAACCAAACATTTTCTTCTTGGATGTACTCCATTTAAAGTGCTTTTGCATGGCTTCTTCATCCTGGAAAGCTCTGCCCTGGGATTTGCACATGACTCACATCCTCACTTTATTCAGGTCACCTCTTCACAGCGGTCCTCACTGACCACCTTATTAAAAACAGTACCTGGTGCCACCTCCTACACTAATTTTTCTTCATATGTATATGCTGTTCTAAGCAATTGACACAAGGTCAATATCCGATCCATTTTTTATGCCTAGCCCCTACAGAGTGTGTTACTAGTAAAGAGTCTATAAGTATTTGCTGAATTCCTTCATTCATTTCTTAGTAAATGGGGAGAGAAAATGAGAGAACGACCCAGGAGAGAATCCTCGAAGAATCAGAAAATCAAACTGTAGATTTTAGAGTTGGTTGTGATTCACTGGGTCCCAGACACTATCCTGTGTTCTACTAAGATGAGTGGCCTGGAGGGACATGTTTTTGGTGATTATATATGGAGTTTGATTACAACCAAGTGAGGGCCAAGGGAGAAATTTCAGTTCTAGCCAGCTTTACAGAACAGTTAGCCAACCCTATAAAAGTGAGATTTTTGAAAAATATAAGTTGGACAGGAAATTTTGGTTTCAACATTATACTAAATGAACAGACAGTTATTTAAAGTAGCATGCTGGAAGATCATGATTTTTCAAAGTCTGCTGCTTACAAAAAGTTGTAATGTTCAACACTAAAAACAAATTCTGTCATTTAGCAAAATAAAGGTGATATATATTTAAGAAAAACTCTGTTACTGCTTTACACTATTTTTAATTGTGTTATTTTGTATAGGCAGAGATTCAGCATGCTTTAGTCACGTGGTTTAAATCCTGGTGAAGACTTCCTCTGACTTCGGGGCTCACTAACTTTCTTATTACTTCCTCCCGTTAATATATAATACACTGCACTCCACTGTAAATGTTCCGAGTTTATATTTTTTCTGAGGAAGAGTTCTACTTTAATTTCCTTTACTCAAACCAACCCATGACTGAATGAAGCCCAGAGGAATATTTAGCCCACAGCTGCTGTACAGATCAGTGATCTATCTGGTTAACCTTTAATCAGATTAAATGTTACTACTTAATCCCCCAAAGTAGAAACTTGATCCTTTGCTACCACAATTAAAATATACTGACACAATCACATTAATAGGAATTTCATCTAGTAGCCTTCATTTTCGAATATATCCTTTTTATCCTTGTTACATAGAATGTCTGATCTACATTTTTCTCTCGGGGAATTTTCCTTCATGTGTTTCCTCAATATTTATTTGAATGCTTTGAGTTATTTCTTTTCAGCACATATTTATAGTTGCTTCTGGATGTCATGTTTATTTCACTTTATTTTTTGGGAGGGATTTATATTCAGAAGATAATAAATCATTATCTGTTATTTCCCTGGCATTTAATATATCATTTTGTTAATATTTCTGAACAATGATGTTAAGAAATAATGTCAGAGAAATAGGCATTAGGAAAGTCCTGCATTGAAAAAATTCTAATTTGTATTCATTGCAAATATTTGTACCTACGAAAATTTTAATTTCAGTGTCTATATTTGATACTACAAGAGAAAAATGAGAACCAAAGAAGAAACGGTATATTTTTAAGCCAATATAGTCTCAGAACATGGATTTTTTTTTTAACATCTTTATTGGAGTATAATTGCTTTACTATGGTGTGTTAGTTTCTGCTTTATAACAAAGTAAATCAGTTATACATATACATATGTTCCCATATCTCTTCCCTCTTGCGTCTCCCTCCCTCCCACCCTCCCTATCCCACCTCTCTAGGTGGTCACAAAGCACCTAGCTGATCTCCCTGTGTTATGCTCCTGCTTCCCACTAGCTATCTATTTTACATTTGGTAGTGTATATATGTCCATGTCACTCTCTCACTTTGTCCCAGCTTACCCTTCCCCCTCCCCATATCCTCAAGCCCATTCTATAGTAGGTCTGTGTCTTTATTCCCGTCTTACGCCAGAACATGAATTTTGACATGTCATTTTACTTTTGTTATAAGATTCTTTCATCTCATCTGTTGTCTTCATTTTATTTTATTTTTTTATTTTTTTTTAACATCTCTATTGGGGTATAATTGCTTTACAATGGTGTGTTAGTTTCTGCTTTATAACAGAGTGAGTCAGTTATACATATACATATGTTCCCATATCTCTTCCCTCTTTGTCTCCCTCCCTCCCACCCTCCCTATCCCACCCCTCCAGACAGCCACAAAGAAGCTTTGGCTATTCGGGGTCTTTTGTGTTTCCATACAAATTGTGAAATTTTTTGTTCTAGTTCTGTGAAAAATGCCAGTGGTAGTTTGATAGGGATTGCATTGAATCTATAGATTGCTTTGGGGAGTAGAGTCATTTTCACAATGTTGATTCTTCCAATCCAAGAACATGGTATATCTCTCCATCTGTTTGTATCATCTTTAATTTCTTTCATCAGTGTCTTATAATTTTCTGCATACAGGTCTTTTGTCTCCTTAGGTAGGTTTATTCCTAGATATTTTATGCTTTTTGTTGCAATGGTAAATGGGAGTGTTTTCTTGATTTCACTTTCAGATTTTTCATCATTAGTATATAGGAATGCCAGAGATTTCTGTGCATTAATTTTGTATCCTGCTACTTTACCAAATTCATTGATTAGCTCTAGTAGTTTTCTGGTAGCATCTTTAGGATTCTCTATGTATAGTATCATGTCATCTGCAAACAGTGACAGCTTTACTTCTTCTTTTCCGATTTGGATTCCTTTTATTTCCTTTTCTTCTCTGATTGCTGTGGCTAAAACTTCCAAAACTATGTTGAATAAGAGTGGTGAGAGTGGGCAACCTTGTCTTGTTCCTGACCTTAGTGGAAATGCTTTCAGTTTTTCGCCATTGAGGATGATGTTGGCTGTGGGCTTGTCATATACGGCCTTTATTATATTGAGGAAAGTTCCCTCTACACCTACTTTCTGCAGGGTTTTTATCATAAATGGGTGTTGAATTTTGTCAAAAGCTTTCTCTGCATCTATTGAGATGATCATATGGTTTTTCTCCTTCAATTTGTTAATATGGTTAATCACATTGATAGATTTGCGTATATTGAAGAATCCTTGCATTCCTGGAATAAACCCCACTTGATCATGGTGTATGATCCTTTTAATGTGCTGTTGGATTCTGTTTGCTAGTATTTTGTTGAGGATTTTTGCATCTATGTTCATCAGTGATATTGGCCTGTAGTTTTCTTTCTTTGTGACATCCTTGTCTGGTTTTGGTATCAAGGTGATGGTGGCCTCGTAGAATGAGTTTGGGAGTGTTCCTCCCTCTGCTATATTTTGGAAGAGTTTGAGAAGAATAGGTGTTAGCTCTTCTCTAAATGTTTGATAGAATTCGCCTGTGAAGCCATCTGGTCCTGGGCTTTTGTTTGTTGGAAGATTTTTAATCACAGTTTCAATTTCAGTGTTTGTGATTGGTCTGTTCATATTTTCTATTTCTTCCTGATTCAGTCTTGGCAGTTTGTGCATTTCTAAGAATTTGTCCATTTCTTCCAGATTGTCCATTTTATTGGCATAGAGTTGCTTGTAGTAATCCCTCATGATTTTTTGTATTTCTGCAGTGTCAGTTGTTACTTCTCCTTTTTCATTTCTGATTCTATTGATTTGAGTCTTCTCCCTTATTTTCTTGATGAGTCTGGCTAATGGTTTATCAATTTTGTTAATCTTCTCAAAGAACCAGCTTTTAGTTTTATTGATCTTTGCTATTGTTTCCTTCATTTCTTTTTCATTTATTTCTGATCTGATTTTTATGATTTCTTTCCTTCTGCTAACTCTGGGGTTTTTTTGTTCTTCTTTCTCTAATTGCTTGAGGTGCAAGGTTAGGTTGTTTATTCGAGATGTTTCCTGCTTCTTAAGGTGGGCTTGTATTGCTATAAACTTCCCTCTTAGAACTGCTTTTGCTGCATCCTCCGGACACGCAGGCTCAGTGGCCATGGCTCACGGGCCCAGCTGCTCCGCGGCATGTGGGATCTCCCTGGACCGGGGCACGAACCCATGTCCCCTGCATCGGCAGGCGGACTCTCAACCACTGCGCCACCAGGGAAGTCCCTACATGATTTTTACGTCTGACTTTTCCTTATTTATTTTATTATGGCAAGCAAACAGCACAGGCATAAATTAAACATTAGAATCATCAAGTTGTTAAAAGACTGATTTATTTGGGGCCTTTTCAGTATAAATTACTCATCCAAGGCATATCTCCATAGCCACCTTCATTCATGAAGTATAATCTATTACCTCAGATCTGTGTACTAACACCAGCACATGGACTGGGAGATATCATTAACATTAGGTTTTCAAAACAAGAACATCTGTATTATGTATTCTGTAATAAAGAAGGGAGGGAGAAAGCATTTTAAATCATGAAGTAAACTGCCCTAAAGGCTAAAATTGGTGCCAACTTAATAAGCCCACTATGGTTATGAAATATTTGTGCTCTGTCTGACAGCCTACAGTAAAAACCTGTGGTACATTTTCAATTGGATAAAAGGAAAAACAGAATATACTGGAATGAGGCCCCATTTGTCTAAATCAGCAGAGACATTTCCTACTGCAGTGACCTTCACTGTGTTTTGAGGACTACAGCAGAACTGAGAAATAGTTTTTTCTTCCTTAAATACATAAAATACCTTGAAAGAATCTCTCTTTATTTCTTCCCCCTAGGATCAAGTATTCAAGACCTCATTATAAGAATTTCATATGTTTGACATTATTATACATTTCTCTCTACCACCACGAGCTAATCTTACATTTTATAGAAACAGTAGAATTCTCCTAGAAATATCATATTCCTTCCCTAGATTATCATCACTCAAAACAACAGCTTTTTAAAAACCCATTGTGCTGACATCTACAGAGAGGAATATTCTTAAGATGCCTGGAATCAATCAACATAATGGAAAACCTAATGTTTAACATCTGTATAAATGCTTAGATATGGGACAAAGAGTCTGGGTAAACTAAATTTTTTTTTGAAAGAGACACTGGACAGATTTTTAATCTCTTCATTTATTATATATTACTTTACAACAGACAAGAGCCAATCTGATTGTCCAAGTCATTCTATAGATCTTCTTTACATCATATTTTTTCAAGTTACCAAATTTTAAAACATACTAATTTAAACCACAAGTGATTAAATTAAAAGTAATGAGGGCTTCCCTGGTGGCGCAGTGGTTGAGAGTTCGCCTGCCAATGCAGCAGACGCGGGTTTGTGTCCAGGTCCGGGAAGATCCCACATACCGCGCTGTGGCTGGGCCCGTGAGCCATGGCCGCTGAGCCTGCGCGTCCGGAGCCTGTGCTCCGCAACAAAGTAATGAAATTTTCTTTTTAAATTGGAAATAGAAATATGGAGTTACCTTCATCTTACTTCCCGCTATCTTTTCATTTGGCCAAATTAACTTTTTTGAACTTACTGTCAAATTGTTATCACATAATAACTAACATAAAAGAGAATATATATCCTTCTGCAAGTGACCGTTAGGGGCTGCACTGAGCTGGAGGGAGCAAGCCGACAGGTGTCAGAGCAGCCCCTTAAGACAACAAACCAAAAGCAAAGTAACCATCAAGCCTTGAATCACCACAATAGCATAAGCATGAGGCTGAAGAGCAGAAAATCCTTTCCCACCATTCTTCCCCTTGGAACGGCTCCTGGAGAGGGTCAGGTGCATCAGCACAGACTTGGGGTCTCACTGCTGAGGGAGCCCTGAACAAAAGGCTCCTGTCATTTTATGGACCCAGGGGTCCAGAGAAGGAGTGAGGGTAGGGCTAGGAGTGAAAAAGTATTAAATACTGAGTCAGAGTGGGGAAAAATATCTTTAAAGTTTTCTCCTCTCCCCCTAATAAAGAGGTCTTGGTAGAGACACTGGGAAGACCATGGCTGAGGGCCCTGTGAATGGAAGCACCTCTGCTAGGAATATGTATAAGAGTGCAGGGGCCACCGGGGGAGGCTGAGTCCTGGACTGCCACTCCCTGCAGAGACTGCAAGGCACTGGCTGTGCTCCACATCTGATGTGGGGAGAGCAGCTGTCCCCTTGAGTCCTGCCTGCCAGGTAAAGCCTTTGTAATTGTCTATAGTGGGGTCTGAAAGATCACACATAGGTTTTTGGCCAGGAGACAGACTCTGCATAAACATAAACTGATACAAGCCAGACCATTAAGTATAAAAGATTTTTCAGAGAAGATGGAAGAGTTCAGTTTTGGACATATTTTACCTCACTTCCTGAGTCAGTCAGCTTAAGCTAAAATATGCTACAATAACAAACAATCCCCATATCTCAGTAGTTTTCAAAGATTAAAATTTATGTTTTTTCTTGTACTATGTACCCATTGGAGGTTGCCTGAATATCTCATGGTTTTTAGTTTGTTGGTTTGTTTGTTTCTGTGTTTGTTCTGCAACATTGTTGAACTTGTGGGAGAAGAAACAGAGAGATGAGCACCTCTCCCTGCTGGTGCTTAAATGTATGCCTGGTTAAATCACTCTAGCCAGGAAGTGGCTAAAGCCAAGCAGCTCCCTTTCCTGGAAGGTGAAGAGAGGTAGACTTTGGCCATCAGAAACACATGGCTTGATAGCAGGGGGCAAATTTCCCAAAAGAAATGTAGAATTCTCTTTTAATGGAAAAAAGTGAATGAAGACCTTGTGAGTCTAGAGGCAAGTTATTTGCAAAAATCAGCAAAGGATCTTTATCCATAAAATAAAGGCTCTATACTAGGTGATTTCAAATGTCTCTTTTAGGTCAATGCTTTTTGCAAATCCTAAGTCATTTCATGTTGTGACCCTCTAGATCCTCTTTATGGATAACACTCATGGGGCTCAAGGACCCTGGTGAAATTGGGAACATTATACAAAGACAAGGTTTGAATATTATGATATAGTTAAAACAGTCACTCTGATTTTTTTTTTTTTTTTCCATATAGAAGCTAAGCCCCAATTCTGTCAATCATGCTATGGATAAACTAGTATTGATATTTACAGTTACACTATTAATCTATTCACCATGCCTTCTAGCTGTTTTTAATTCTTTTTCTATGTAGAAGTTTTGCTATATTGAATTTGTTAAAAATGTGTACCAAAGATACTATTAAATTTGTGAAATAAATAATGTTGCTTCATAATAAAATTATCTTTAATTCATGTTTTATATTTTAATTTTACTTGTTATAATTTATGACTTGAAATGGACAGTTAATATTTACATTCCTTCAATGCACATTTTAATATGTTGTTACCATAATATTTTCTTATTTAGACAGAGCATACTCTGTAACTTTTTCAAGGCATCATGCTTATTTTTCAAGGGCTGACACTAACTAACTTTCATTCCATTCTGCTTTGGTAATAGATAACAGAGAAAAATAATTATCACTTTCAAAATAAGGGTACCAATTCTTGACCTATGTATTATAACCAGGACTAGAAGTGTTTGTACCTAATGAACCTTAAAGTAATAGAATGTTTAAATTTTCAAATAATGTGGTCCATTACCACGACATTTAAAACTTAAACTGGCAATTAAAATGGCTAACAGCAGACATGTCTGCACTATTGGGACATAATGAACATGTTGATATGAAATAAAAAGATCATGGATTTATGTTGATTTTGGAACTGTTTTTGAAATGTTCTTAATTTATTTATTTTTGCTGTGTTGGGTCTTTCGTTTCTGTGCGAGGGCTTTCTCCAGTTGTGGCAAGTGGGGGCCACTCTTCATCGCGGTGCGCGGGCCTCTCACTGTCGTGGCCTCTCTTGTTGCGAAGCACAGGCTCCAGACGCGCAGGCTCAGCAGTTGTGGCTCACGGGCCCAGCCGCTCTGCGGCATGTGGGATCCTCCCAGACCAGGGCTCAAACCCGTGTCCCCTGCATTAGCAGGCAGGCTCTCAACCACTGCGCCACCAGGGAAGCCCCGATTTTGGAACTTTTAATTAAAAATGTAACTAATGCTTGTCAATCAAATTAAATTGTTAGTAAATTTGACCTGTGAACCTTAATTCTCTGATGAAGTATTTACTATCAACTATCTCGTTTCCTTTACTTATATCAAGGATGACTATTTAGTTATTTGGTTTTTTGTTTTTGCTTTTTCTTAAGCCAAATCAGTTGATTAGTGCTCCTTGAGGAGCATTAATTGAGTTGAGTCATCCTCATGATTTGATATCTCCCTCCTGCCTTCACAGCCTGTCCGAGCAGGCAGACACTGTCCTCGTGGACTAACTACATTTACTTTGTCCCTATCCAGGTACTACCCAGCTCTTAAACATACCCATTATCCATCTTTCTCACCAACAGATATTCACCATTATTTCTGGCTTAGGCTACCTATTTAGAGAGGTCAGGGCATTATCTCATGATGAGTGGTGACAGACGAGTTAAGGAATTAGCGTCATTCAGTAAATTAAGATATTGTGACAGAGAATGGGCAGGTAAATGAAATTGTTTTTAGTGTTCCTGAGAGCATGGATCCTACAGAGCTTCAGTTCTTTGAAAATGGAAGATATACATGTGGATTTATAAAATTTCAATCACAGGCATAGTCTCCCTGAAATAGTTCGACTATATATCCACTTTATACATTAAAGAAATATTCAGGTATCAAATCTGCACAAGGGAGAAAAGTTTTATAATATTAGGATATTAGGACAATTTAGTAATATAAAAAATGACATTTGGAGGTTTGCTTTCCATTTTCAACTACTGTAAACAAATGAAGCATTTCCATTTGAAAACACTGATTTTGTTGAATCAATATCTAAGCTTTACAGAGAAATATCTATCCCAACTACATGACTGAATTTCTAACTTTAATCACTATTAGTATAATAAATACCTATAATGTATGAAGACAATTATACTACTGAAATCAAGTAGTATACTTATTTCTTCTAAACCTGTATTGTCCAGTATGTAGCTACTGAGTGCTTAAAATGTGGCTATTCTAAATTGAGATGTGCTGTAAGCATAAAATATATACCAGATTTACAAACATGGAAAAAATGTAAACTATCTCAATAATATTTAAATTGATCATGTGTTGAAAGGATAATGTTTTGAATATTTTGGGTTAAATATGTTTTTAGAATTAATTTCACCTCTTTCTCTTTACTCTTTTCTATGTGACTGCTAGGAAAATTTTACATTGCATATAGGACTTATATTATGTTTCTACTGGACCACTGTTCTAAGCAATACAGAATAGCATTAGCATATTGAAAATTACTTCTTTCTAGTAAAATCTCATGCACGTTCATATAATTCATGGCCTTTGTATTAAAAATACTCTCATATAGGGCTTCCCTGGTGGCACAGTGGCTGAGAGTCCGCCTGCCGATGCAGGGGACATGGGTTCGTGCCCCGATCCGGGAATTTCCCACATGCCGCGGAGCGGCTAGGCCCATGAGCCATGGCCGCTGAGCCTGCGCGTCCCGTCCAGAGCCTGTGCTCCGCAACGGGAAAGGCCACAACAGTGAGAGGCCTGCGTACCGCAAGAAAAAAAAAAAAAAAAAAAAAAAAAAC
>NW_006781888.1:62904-89484 GCF_000442215.2 Lipotes vexillifer | reverse complement strand
ACCCGAAAAAAAAAAAAAAAAAAAAAAAAAAGAAGTAAAACACGATAATGAGAGACCCTTGAATACATGGTCCTCTTTTCTTTTGGACCCTCAATATGATTTCTATGTGAGATATATGTGTGTTACATTTTTAAAAACTCTTTTATAATAAATTCAGAATCTGTTAACCAAAATAATCTTTAAGGAAAATAAACATAATAAGGAATGCAAAGAAAAATTCCATTATAATTGGAAGTGATGACAGAAAGTCCTGTGTATATATAAAATACCATTTTCCTTCATCTGTTCACCTAGAAGTCAGAAGCAAGAACTATAACAGGATGTTCTCAGATTCACCTATAACATTGGAATGCTGTCCTCCAAAGTTATTCCCTGAGAGTTCATGAACTTACCCACTAGGGCCTCCCTTATTCAAAACTTTTGCCAGGCATTGTGGAGGCAGCTTGCTTCTTGGATTCATAGCAGATCTGACACTCATGGTATGACGTCAACATAATAGCTAAACTTGCTAAGTTCTAATTTCTTCATTTGTAAAGACTTTGATGTATTGTTATAACCATTAAATCAGACAAATTATGAGAAATCCCAGGTGTATAGTAAGAGTTTGATACTACAGAACAAGTTGTTCTTAGTTTAATGGAAATTCTAAATAATGTACAACAGTAACACACAATTTGGTCATCCAACTATTTTCACTGGATTGGCCATAGAAATCATTTTGTCAGTAGACGCTTTAAATGAAGAGCACACTGTTAAAGATATAGAGTGTATTTCTACATGAGAGCGAGTGCCCAGCTCAGCTACCACCTTACAAGGTAGCATTTTCCTTGAACTATCATTTTGCCAGAGTAGAACCAGGATCTGATTTGATAATTACCCTGAGAATTAATTCCTCTCTCAGAGTGGTCACAGACTGTTGAATGCACAAGAAATAATGTGTAGTTTTATGAATTCCCAAATTTCTAGTCACTATGGGAAGACAGCTTATCATTAAAATGCTGCTTAGCAAACTCTGAATCAACATGAAGGGAGTTAGTTTTATATTGAACTCTAATGGTATCAGAACATGAGTGCTTCTACCATCTAACTTCCAAAGGACCAGGATGGCCTCCACACTTGACAAGGCAAAATCCTTCAAAATTGAAAATAGTCTCCTGATCCAAACACCTGGACCAAAAATCAATTTTCTCACTTCAGTTATAATCAGCTAGGGAAGCATTTTTTTCAGTTCTGTTATTCTTACTAAAAAATAAGTAATAAACTAAAATAGCACTTTTTAAAGGAGACCTGAAATATTTAGGCTTAAGAATCTTATAAACAAAGTTCATAAGCAGAGACTATTTTCTAAGGAAATGAAATATGAAAATGAAAATGGACATGTAGCCTTAAACAGGAGATAATGCACTTGTAGAATGCCCAACATCTTCTTAGAAGTAGTAAAAATAAAGAAAAATACATATTTTAAGTCAGTAAGTGAAATAAAGACTCTGATATTGCAAAATGGAAAATTTAGGTTGTATATTCATTTAGATTTTCCTAGTGATTCAGTTATTGAGGAAATGGAATAATTTACTCAAAGAAGAATTAAAAGCAAAATTAGTGACATTTAAAGAAAAAACTGGAAAGGAAATTCAAAAAAATCACTGCCATCAACTCTTCTGTTTAAAATTATAGAGTGAGGGCTTCCCTGGTGGCGCAGTGGTTGAGTCCGCCTGCCGATGCAGGGGACACGGGTTCGTGCCCCGGTCCGGGAGTTTCCCACATGCCGTGGAGTGGCTGGGCCGGTGAGCCATGGCCGCTGGGCCTGGGCGTCCAGAGCCTGTGCTCCGCAGCGGGAGGAGCCACAGCGGTGAGAGGCCCGCGTATCGCAAGAAAAAAAAAAAAATTATAGCGTGAGCATTTGTGTTACAGAGGCAACTTTTAACTATGAATGGATATAACTTCAGAGGTTGAAGTTATTATTCTACTATATTAGGTAGCATGTGAGTAAAGAAATTAGAGTCAGTGAGACTGAGCAGAGAAGTCTGGCATACCACGTATACATATTTTTTATTTTCCACATGAGTGTCCTAAAATTTGCAGTGCAATACACTTTTTAAAAAGGTTAATAGATCAATGATACATTAGTGTTTAGTTTTGAAATAACAAAACATGATACTGAGTCTTTAAGGCAAGAGGCATGGGACCTGGGTGACACATATTCTCTGGCACATTGCCATTTATACTACAGCAGGATATACTAAATGATTTCCTAGCAACAGAACATTGAAGCACCTAGCTGAGAGAACTATATTAGTACACTATTTCACACAGAGTCGGCATCCAAAGAATATTTAGGGGCAGAAAGAAGGAAATATGAAAAAATAAATAAAAATGAATGAATAGCATCACAAACCAATCATAATTTCATGAGACAATTTTTGTTGACTTCATTTTTCTGATTTGTATAATGAAGGTCTCAGACAATAGAAGAATAAATAACAGTTTGCCAAGCACTATTCTATGCATTTCCTATTATGGACTCATTCACTCTTCAAAACACATCCAGAGAGACAGATATTATTACTCTCCCTATTTTAGATATGGCACAACCCGTGGCGAAGCATTTTATTTTAGAGCACAGGGCTGGTGAGCAGAGGAGGTAGGACTTGGAGCCACCCATTCTGACTCTAGAGCCCGTGTTGAACGTTTTAAGATAGAGATGGTTTTTGAGATTGCCTCCCCACCTGAGAGCCTATACTTCCATGATTTGGGAAAGTTATTGTATACATTTTATACTGGGGATCATTAGACTTGGAAATAAGAAATACAGTTTACCTTCTTTGTTTGTGCCTTTCGCTTCCATGGATTCAGCCAACAGCTGATCAAAAATTTTTTTTTTTTTTTTTTGCGGTACGCGGGCCTCTCACTGCTGTGGCCTCTCCCGTTGCGGAGCACAGGCTCCGGACACACAGGTTCAGCGGCCATGGCTCACGGGCCCAGCCGCTCCGCGGCATGTGGGATCTTCACAGACCGGGGCACGAACCCATGTCCCCTGCATCAGCAGGCGGACTCTCAACCACTGCACCACCAGGGAAGCCCCAAAATTTGAACTATATGGAAGGTCAACTTCACTGTGCCATTTTATACAAGGACTTGAACTTTTCTGGATTTTGGTATCCTGTGGGTCCTGGAACCAGTCCCTTGGGGATACCAAAGAATAACTATCATGAGAAACTAACTTATTGCTATATCATCATTTATTTTTATAAATGCTTCCTATAGGGCCACAATATTTATGTATATCTTAGACACTGATGATCTCTAAGATCCAGCAAGTAGGTCAGATTATTTCTACAAAATAATGTACACTAGATGGTCTACACATAAACATATCAAAATACTATATTAATTTTTGCTAACATGAAGAATTTATTTCCACTTTAATTTATAGGAATGGATATGAAGTTAATGAATACAATTCTGAAAATCATGAAATAGTTAAGTTCACACGGAATTGATAATCAGATAGATGTTTAGAACTCTGACGTGTTTCATGATAAAATATTTTTTCAATTTAGAGTTTGATTTTTCTCATCCATAAAAATATCATGGAAGAAGCCAACTCTTCTGTTTCTATTTTTCCACCAGTTAAAAACAAAACAAACACCACATTTCACTCAACTGCACATTACCTGTTGTATGCCACTGGTCTAAAGGAATGTATTTTAAAAAGAAACATATTCCATACATTTTAATGTCTCACTGTGAACAGGATAGTGGTTTAAAACAAAATGAACCAAATCTGAAAAAATAAACAAAACATATTTTACTCATAATGTCACTTAGTTGCTTGACACTAGTCTAAAATAATGTTCTAAAAATATTCAGGGTATTCCCATGTCTTGCTTTCATCTTGTTAGTTGCATTAAGTGACCCCCTATGCTCAAGCATCTATTTGAGGTGTTTGATATCCACAGAGCCTTTTATTTTAGCGAAAGCCTTTTGATGACTTTATGTATATGAAAGTGTATTTGTGAACCACAAAGAGGAAAATAAAGGGAAGAAAACAAAGAGTGTAGAGTGCGTGGGGTGCGGTGCCACCTGCACTCAGCCAGACCCTTTGACTAGTCTGAAGCCTCTACATGAAGAGAGAAGATATGATTAAGAAGCTGATGTGGGCTTCCCTGGTGGCGCAGTGGTTGAGAGTCTGCCTGCCGATGCAGGGGACACAGGTTCGTGCCCCGGTCCGGGAAGATCCCACATGGCCCGTGAGCCATGGCCACTGAGCCTGCGCATCCGGAGCCTGTGCTCCGCAACGGAAGAGGCCACAACAGTGAGAGGCCCGCGTACCACAAAAAAAAAAAAAAAGAAGCTGATGTTAGGACAAGTTATTGTTTAGGGACAAGAGTGCTGCTTTAAGTGCCAAATGACAAAGAATGGCATGGAGTTAGGTGATACTATCTCTATTTCTGCACTGCAACCAGCATCACTTAGTCGCTGTCACATGAGCAGTAGAAGACAAGGCCTTTATTAAGCCAATGACATTTTTCAAAGGAAAGGAACCCTTATTGTGTAAAGGTTGAAGATGAAGAGGAATAAGATGATAGATGTCTTGGTTAAAATAATCAACTGATTGTTTTTTGATCTCATATAAGGCTTCCTTTTGAGATTTTCAGAAACAGACATGAGGGGACATCATTAGGAAAGGAAGAGGAATTGAGTGGCCTGCATTACATAGGCAAAGGGTAAGTAATAGTAAAATATACGTTAGGTAATTGTCACTAATGCAACTTCATTTCATTCCACTGGGTGCTGAGGCCTGGGGACACTTAAGTTTCACTTATTTTGAATCAGCTGGTAGATACCTCAAGAGTCATATTTGAATTCTGAAGCATGTTACTCAAGTAATTTGGACAACTGTTATCAGTTTGAGTTGATAAAGTATCAGATTAACCATATTTTTTATGATTAAGACATTTATTATTCAAAATCTTATATCTTGGCATCATGTATAATTAGGCAACAGTCTTAATCTTCTAATTTTCCTGCCAAATAACCTGTGCATGGTGAGATGTTATGTTGTGTACATGGAGATGTTTTGTAAATATATAGTGTATTATAAAAATTTTAAAAATACACGTTTTCACCATTCATTTTCAGGGAGAATAAACAGATATAGCAATAACCACTCACTGTCATTTTGTGTGCATTTTGTGCATGTGTAGGAGCTATAGAGATCAGATATGTATCCAAGTTTTGCATGTTATACACATCTTATTACCATTTTACTGGATGTGATGCCAAGTAAATCTGGCACAAAATATGAGCGTATGCAAATTAGTTATTTTAGGGCTATTTGGTAGTTACTAAAATTCTTGAATAGGTTCTAGTTATTACAATTAATTCATAAAAGTCTATGAGCTTAAAGTATTTTAATTTTGGACTCTAGCTATATTTGTAAAATGTAATCATGTAATTTTAGCTAAATTATGTAACTGTAGTCTTGTACAGTATTTATAACTAGAAAAATTCCTAAAAGAGATTTTATCCTACAATATATGTGGATTCCTATCTAATTGTTGACAATTTTCCAAAGAAACAAATTTCATAAACATATTTATTTACATCATTTTATGTTTACCAATTATTGTTAAAATACTCTTTTAACACGTAACACACTTCTTGTAACAGCTAAAATCTATTCCCTAACTTAACACTTTAATAGAGTTTGTTCATATATTGAACAATAATATATAGTGAATACCTCTTATAAATGCCAGAGACCCAATGCTAAGGAAAAATAGACACAGATCATGCCCTCATAGAGCTTATAGCTGAATAGGGATAGACATTAATTAAAATATTATATCTGTGAGAAATGTTGAAAGAAAGAAGCAGAGACTTATGGAAATATGCTAAGGGATTGGATGTAGTGATAACAGGTGAAATATTCTTGACTAAAAATTAGGTAAACGAAGTTAATATTAAAATTCATTGTTGGCATTTAAAATGGCAGATATAAAGGGATGGGAGGAAACAAAGTATCTCTGATGAATTGCAAAAATTCCCATGGGGCTTCAACATAAAAAGCAAGGAGGAACCAAGGACAAGGGCTTGGGGTGAGAGCGAATACATGGAACTGAAGGGTTACAGAGAGGTTGAGCCATGTTAGATTTCTATGCCTCTCTGAGAACTTAGGACTTTTTATCTTAAGAGCAATCAGACACAAGGAAAGGTTTTTTTCTAGGAAATTCACATTACCAGATGTGTGTTTTTAAAAAAATAATATACTCTGGCTGCAGGGTGGAGAATGATTAAGATGAGGGCAAGAGGAGATCCAGAAAGAAATTTTAGGAAACTGTTATAATAGACCAGGTAAGAGACAATGGTTTTTATGTGTAATGGCATGGTGGGTACAAATCTAAAGAGTTAGGGTTATTTAAATGAAAAAATTAATAGCACTGGATGAAGATTAAGGGAAATATAGATTTTCTATTCAGTTGTAGTATACAACTGAATGTATATTGGTGACACTCACTGAAATAGGTAATAGTGGAAAAGAAAGAACTGCTGGACTGGGGTGTTTGATAACATTTGATTATGGATAGGTTGATTCTGAAGAGTCTTTGTTGCTATATCAAATATGGTTTTCAATATTAACTAAGGCTGAAAATAAGTAGGAGAGATGTCAACCTTGAAGTTGACGACATTGGTTTGAAATGTGAAAGAAATGTCTGAGCTGGAGACATAAATTTATAAATAATTTTCATATTTTCATATAAATGATAACCTAAGCTGTGCCCAAGGTTGAGACTAGAAAATATGAAGTGAGAATGAAAAAAGCTTCAGGCTGAGCCATGGTATAAGAACAGATGAAAGAAAAGAGGGATTTAGAAAGGATGGTCAACACCATCACATATTGATGAGAGGATAAATAAGATGAGGATTGAAAATGTATCAATTGAATGTTTGATGTAAAGTAGCTTGTGTCCCTGGTAAGAACTCTTTTATTGAAATGATCAAGGCAAGAGTAAAATCATGGTTGGTTTTGGAGTTAGTGGGAAGAAATGATAGAGAAAAACTTCTTGTATTTTAATAGTACAAGAGGAGATGATACATAGCTTTGTGTGTTTTCTGCTCAGGAATTTGAAAAGCAGTTGGCCAACATCTTTCTTACAATACTCTATTATCCACAGTATAATAGTTATATCAGTGGAAAGAAAACATGTATACATCTTCCACACAATTTGAAGTCATTCTAATGAGATTCTATAGAATAGACCAAACTGAATTTGGTCCCAAAATCTATGTTTTGTCCAGCATTTTAAAAAAAGGAGATATTATTGAATAAAACAGAAAATAGCAAATACATTGCAAGTAGTAAATATCTACTTTCAGTAATATATCTCTAAATTATGTGTTGAAGGGAAGAATCACAATGTAAAATTTATTTTTTACTGTGGGTCATGTGCAAAAAAGTATATTTTACTGGGACACAATAAAACTAATATATTATGTTAATCATTTGATTCCTGTGGATGGAAATGCCAAGGACATCTCATTATTTTATAGATTTTCTAGGCAAATTGTCTACATAATCCTAGTGGATAAGCTAACAAATATTATCAGCAACGTCAGCACTTAAGCCAAGAACTCTGAAGGACTGTTTTGCTAACACCTGTTGAAGTAAAAGTTAGCAACGAATCTCTTATTTCTGAAAGAGTTTTATCATCCAGCATAATGTGATTTTAATATATTTATCTGTGGTTTTCTAAGATATTAAAATAAAATGAGAACACATCTCCTTACTGTTGGTCTACAAAGGAAGTTTCTACTGTGCACTTTAACCCATAAACTTATTAATCATTCTAAGACTTTTGCCAAAAGGAGAGTGTGGCTTAGTGATGCAATTATGGCCCTGGATATCTGGGGTCTATTTTCAGTTCTCTGTGTTGCTTGTGTTTAATGATTTAGAAAGTCATTTAACTTCACTGTTGTAGATTTTTGTGTATCTTTTTTTCCATTTTCAGAGTATTCCAATGAGAGGGACCCATGTTACACACACTTAGCAATGACTAAAGAGAATTCCCATGAGTCAAGGGAATTCCTGGCGATGGTGAGCAATGTTGGTTAGCTTCAAATGTGTTGCAATAGTGTATTAGTGAAAACTGATTGGCTTCTATTCAGAACTCAACCCAGTATGAAGAAAGAAGGACAGGTAGGAACAGAGATGATACATTATTATGCTCAACTGGTTGTGCAACTTCTGGACAGCTCAGTTGAGTATGGAAAAAATAGTGTGATTATACCTGAATTAAGATCATGGTGATGTTGATAATGAAATGAAGAAAAAAGGAGGATAAAGAAAAATGTAGTGAGATAAACCTTATACAGTAGAGTCTCCACCTAGGCTCCCATAATACCTTTGCCCCTGTACTTGTATACATTCCTCTGTTCTTTGGAAATATAAAAAACAAAAACTTAGAAAAATGTATCTTAAGAGACAGTAGCATAAGAATGGAAGAACAAAATCCCTGGAGGTTTATATTGAAGCAAGACACATGAAATGTCAGGAGCAAGTCATAAAGGACAGTGATGGGATGGGAGGCTTTGGAGATCAAGGAGATGAAGGACAGGAACAGGATGGACAGGGGACATCAAAAAGAGTCATGGGGCTTCCCTGGTGGCGCAGTGGTTGAAAATCTGCCTGCTAATGCAGGGGACACGGGTTTGAGCCCTGGTCTGGGAGGATCCCACATGCCGCGGAGCAACTAGGCCTGTGAGCTACAACTACTGACCCTGCGCATCTGGAGCCTGTGCTCTGCAACAAGAGAGGCCGCGATGGTGAGGGGCCTGCGCACAGCGATGAAGAGTGGCCCCCGCTTGCCACAACTAGAGAAAGCCCTCGCACAGAAACGAAGACCCAACACAGCAAAAATTAATAAATTAATTAATGAACTCCTACCACCAACATCTTCTTTAAAAAAAAAAAGTCATAACTTTGGATTATCCCCGAGTTAAGAGTTATTCTTACTTTGCATAAAAGAATACTAAAGATCTGGGATGAATAGTCCCTTAACTCTCGGTTGCTTAGCTAATCAGAAACAGAGCCAAGGTTCACATTCAGAAGTCAGTCAGTCTACAGTATCCAGACATGTACGTTGTTATTTAGCTTTTATAAAAGTTACACTGAATTAGATTTGATTTCACACGGAAAGTACTATTGTTTAGGTAAACGTCTTGTCGGAGTAAACCTCATATTGATACAGAAGAGACAGCAAAATAAGGCCTATGTCAGAATGGAAGCAGCTGGCATGTATGTAATTTTCTAACATTGGCCATGTTCAACTTTTACCTTAATTTTTATTTTTTGCTCTCTATCTTTTTGGGAAAATATTGTATTTTGAAATGTTTACTTTTATTAACTTATCAGCATATTCAAATACATAATATCTTCAGTAGTGACCTCTGGGGGTATAATTTAAGTACATTTAAAATAAATATTTTCAATAATATTAGTTTGTTAACAATAGCTTGCAGTTTCTCTTATTTCATTTCTATCTCACTCTTACTTGCATTCAGTTTTCAAAATAGAGCTTTTGCAATTCAAGCAATTTGATTTTGAAAATCAACTTGTGCTTTCTGGCAGACAAAGGTATTATGTATCTCTCTTTACAATCAGTTTATAAAGGAGATATTTAGTTCTCTACTAATATCGGTAGTTTTTATAATACCTACAATCAGTGAAAGTTTGTGAATATTCTACAGAACAAAATTTTATTAGAAAGCTTTTCCACCATTGCTCTCAGATCTCCAGCCCCATCCCTAGCTTGAAACCTCTGGGAGGTTGATGTACACACTCCATTTTACTGCATAACACACTGCAATACTAATCGCACTTTGGGGAATGTGATGCAATCCTTAACTACAGCTACCTGTTTCCATCAATGAGTGGAATGGTATTTCAGCACATTTTAATTTAATGCAAAAATTAATTTTTTCTTGTCTGATGCAATTTGTTTCTCTCTCTGCTGAGTTCTCCTCTAGGTTTTACATAAAGCTGTAAATTTTTTTGAAATTGAAAACTAATACAAATAAGGCAAGTAAGCAAATATGGACTAATTACTGCTCATTCACAATTTACATTTAGTATGAGCATTGCTCCAAAAATTTGAAGGCAGGATAGCAATGAGCACACCAGAATATGGTTCCAAATTTCCACAGGAGATACTGAAATGGAGATCTGACATTACCAACAGGTAGGTGATGTCTCAGAAGGAATTCACAGGAGAAAGGAACTACACAGAAAAGAATATGATCACCCTAAAAATGGACACCTAACTGAATCATCCATAATGCATGAGCCAGAATTAATGGAACAGACCAATACACTTCCAATAAGCATCCTACACATTTCCATTGGCTTAATGAATCATAAGGAAATTTATTAATTACTTGAAACTGAATGAAATGTAATGATCTGAAGACAAGCAATAAAATTATTAATAGTTGCAGGCAATATAACCAGCCGCATGAGTCATTCCCAGTATTGCCTATGAAAGAGAATCACTTGAGCACAGGTTTCCAGATAACATACAGGACTTGCAGTTAAATTTGAATTTTAGACAAACAATGAATAACTTTATTATGTCCCTATTTTTTCATGGGATATACTTATTCTAAAACAGTATTTGTTTTTATCTGTATTTTTACTTGCTAAGTCTGGTAACCATAACTGGAGAGTTTCAGCTCCTTCACTACCATGAAGTATTACAGACCCAGTGTTTTTTAACACCTTACTGAGTGATTCTAATAAGTAGATTGCAAAAGTTAATAGTATTTACTTATGTCAACAATAATAAACTGAAAATAGAAATTACAATGGAAAAATAAGATATAATTCCCAGAATCCCAGAACTATGGTGTATTTTTAAATTATTACCTTGAAAAGAATATAATGACCTCCAGTTGAGAAAAGTGATTAAATTTTATTAAAGGACACAAATTAAGATATTTCCTACTCCTAGATAAGATTATTTATTTCAAAATGTCAATTTTCCAGAAGTATTACTTAAATTTATTGTAATTCCAATCAAATTCTGTGGATAGATTATTTTGAGTTAATTCTAAAGTTATTCTGATTATTCTAAAACATGTTCTAAGATAAATGTAGGAGAATGAAGTCCTCAGAGAGTTAAGTCGACTCTGAATGAGAAGTGCAAAGTGGAGGGTATGGGCAAGAACTTGCCCTGTCAGGTAGTAAAATAAATTATAGGAACAGTGTAGTTGCTGTTAATATTTGCTGTTAATATTACTAGAAAAGTCAAGACCAGTGGTACAAGATAAAGACTTCAAAGATGGACACTTGTATTTGGAAAATTAATATATCATAAAGATAGTACCATCAATTAATAGGGAGAGAATGAATCGTGTAGTAAATAGTGTTTAGAAACCTTGCTTAGGTAAGGAGAAAAACAAAATTGTATATAAGTGGACTTCTGCTGGACTAAAGACCAAAATATGACAAAGATAACTATAAAGGTAATAAAATAGAAAGTAGGAGAAAAATAGGACCTTAGGGAGATGATGGGTTGAATAGTATTCAACTAGCACCAACCATAAGGTAAAAGTTGATATAAAATTCTAAACTGACAAAAATAACAGAGAGAAAGTACACTGTGCAGAGATTATTTGCAACATTTGAAATTCATATGAGACTAGTATCTAGAATGTGTAAAAATTCGTACAAGTCAATGAAGGAAAAGTACAAACTATAAGTGATAATTGGACAAAGGACTTCAATAGGTGACTCACAAATGGCTAAATGCAAATGGATAATCAGTGAGTAAAAAGTATGCTCAATTTATAAAAGTCACAGAAATCCCAATTAAAATAGCAAAATATTACCTACAGCATTAATTCACAGATGAAAAATGGAACATTTAAATGACACACCAAATTATGTCACTTATTTGCTACTCTTTATTCTGACTCAAACAACTGCCAGAGATACAAAGACCTGGAACTAGTTTTCTAACTTTCTGAGATCACTTAAACCTTTTTCCCTGGAAGAATACTGAGACATTTTCATTCATACATATTATAAAATCCTTATCAAAGCCTTTCCTATATTTTTCTTTGGTTAATGTCACCTACATTTTGAAAATTTCATGTGAAATTTCACATGAAAATTATTTTGCTGCAAACATCTTTTTTTAATCATAAATCTTTATTTCTCTAATTGTTTATTTCTTTAGCCTGTAGACTTTATTCAATTTTGTATTTAATATCGTTGGTCTGCTTATCAATTACTTCCTATCTTAGTCATAAAACACTACCGTGAGAAAAGTCCTTCCGTGGCTTCTCTTGGTGGATTAGATTTTTTCTGCCACGTTTAGGTTTTTTCCCATCCACTTTCTTTCTTTTGATCTTCTCACCCATTTTCACTTTGTTCCCAGCCTTCATCCCTTTTCGTGTCACTGCCTCCAGTAATAAAAATGGGCAGTTTGGAGCTATGTGTATGTGTGCTGAGGTTGGTATAGTATTTCCCACCAGATATGGCATAATCACAGAAAGGATGTGTAAACAGAATTGCAATGAGTATAATAAGACAATTGGTGTAGTTCTGCACCTATATTTTTCCTCAGTTGATGGGTTGCATTAAATATCAAATACATGTTTTACTTCTAATTTTTGATTTTGCAAACATCTGAGTATTTACATTAAATAAAATTGTTGTCTAACTAAAAGAAACAAAATAAAAATTTTACTAGAAGTTTCAATATCATTATGTCTCCTTAGTCTGGAATAAAGTTAGAAAATAATGATGGTTGCAGGGAAACAGCAACATTCATACAATATTATTCAATGCATATTTCTACCTAGCATTTTGACTTCTGTCCTGGTAAATCAATTTTCTTGGGATTTCTTTGGTTCTTAGTAAATAGCCCAATATTCCTCTAAGGCAGAAGCTTATTATAAGTATTTATAATTTAGGTAATTGAGACATTGTTAACCAAAGACAATCAATCCAGCACAGTTGATCAGATTTAGTTAGACCCAGGAATAGAGAGAAATAAATATTAATGTCATCCTCTAAGCTTCTATAGTGGAACAAAAATGTCCAAGAAAGCAACATTCATTATTTAGGTCCCTAAACACCAGTGATATCTCTTCCTTATAATTGATTTCACTCTTATAATAGTCAAAAATGTTGTATTCTATACCCATAGAAATACTTAAGTGAATAAAAGAATACAATAATGGATAGGTCTCATTTCCTCTTCATTTACATCTAATTTGCTAAAATATTTGGGTCTTCATAGGTAGAAGAAGAGATCTTGAGTTATTTTGACTTAAATTTTCTACCTTTATATTCAGTAGCTTTTATCCTAATCTCTATATAAACATTCTTTTCTTTCTTTTGCATTCCATCTGAATAATATATTATTTTTCCATTCAATAACCAAAGCAATAAAAATTACTTAAATCTTTGCACTTGATAGCTTTGCTTCTGCGATTTCCTATGTTTTCCTTATTCCTTACTAATCCAGGCAACTGTATTATGTTTAGTATCATTCATCACCACATCTGTGCAAAAGTGGATACAACTTCCCTAATTAGAGTACGTGCCATACAATGCAAAATCAAACTATCTACCTTTCACAAATAAGGAGTGTGAAATGTCAGTGACAACACTGGACAGAAGGAACAGTGAGACCAGCAGGCCATTTAACCTACATTATCCCCACAGTGCTTTTAAATAATGATTATGCCATTGTGTGCTTTTTTGCTTCTACTATGTCATAATTGTCTTACATCTCAAATGATTAATTAAAATAGTCTAAGAGCAGGGAACTGGCTGATTTAGGATAAGTAATTTAAATCTGGAAAGAGTCTTCTAAATTATATCAAGGCTAAGTCAGAAGTTATTTTCATCTACTTACACTGTCTGAGGATTGAGTAAGTGGTAGAAGAGATAGTGTAAGAGTTCTAATTCAACAAGGATCATTATATAATTTTATGAAAAAAGGTAGAATATGTAATCAAAGTACTTGCCAGAGAAAATAATTTTCATATCCAAAATATATTTTCTATATTTTTAAAAAGAAATCAAGAAGCACATTAGTTTCAAATTTATAATAGAATATATTCATATTCTACATTAAGACACTGATTTTTCTTAATTTCAAGAAGTATGAAAGTAAACAGAAAGAAAAACTAATCAGTATCAAGTAATGAGGTAAAGTCTGCTTTGTTACTTATTGAAATCAAATAGTATCAGAATAGCAAGAAAGATGTTTTTCAAATGTTCAAAATCACAATTTTACAGAAATAAAATTCACCTATGAGCTGACATTTTAGTGGAGTGAAGCAGAAAATAACATAATATATAAGTAAAATAAATCACTTATTATATGGTGATAAATGTTATGAAGAAAAATCACACAAGGAAAGGAGCAAATTGCCATTTTAACAGAATAGCAAAGAAAAGCTTCACCAAGTCAAATGGCATTTGAGTAAAGACCTGGAGAAGCAAGTGTCAGCCATGTAGATATGCAGGACAAGAGAATTCCAGGTAGAGCAAGAGTGGCTCAGAAGCACAGCTGGCATGAGTCCAGAATAGCAAGGATATGAGTTTGGCTGAAATATCTGTTAGCAGGTAATTAAGTTAGAAAGGTGTTGGTGCTGGTGCTGCTGGGAGTGGGAATCTTGTATTTGCTCATACACTTCGCTAAAATATTTGACATGTACTCTGAGTGCAATAGAGGCCCACGAAAGGGTTCCATGTTTTATGAATTACATTTTAATTATCTTACCACTGTGTGGAAAAACAGCTTGAAACATGGTCATGGAACACAAGGAGACTAGTTTCAGGGAAATGACAGTAATCATGACAGAAATATTGGTGACTTGGGCCAGAGAAGTAGCAGTAGAGTCAGTAGAAAGTGGTAGGATTCTGCCTATATTTTGAAGAAAACACTAACAGGTTTTCTGGAAATTGGAAAGGAGGTGGAAAAAAAGAGACTTAAAGGGCTACCCAAGCTTTTGGCTTGAGTAACGGAAAGGATAAGGTTGCCATTAGTGAAATGGCAAGTTTCTGGGAAGAGACTGAGTGGTGGTGATGGGGAGGGATGTTTAGTGATTGAAAGTTCAGCTTCAGGGATTTTAAATTTAAAATGTTTATAGGAATCAAAGCTGAAACACTGATTAGTTAGGTGAATATGAATCTAAAGTTCAGGAGAGAATTGTAGAGATGTAAACATAGGCATCATTACCATAAAATGCTATTTAAAGTGATGAAATTGGATGATACCACTAAGGGTGTGAACGAAGATGGAAAAGAGAAGAAATTAAAGGGCTCATTGCTGAGGCATTATAATATTGGGAGATGACATAGAACGATTTAAAGAGAATGACAAGGAGCAGCCAGGTAAGGAGAGGAAGAAAACCAGGAAAATATGGATTTTGAAGACAAGCAGAGATAATGTTTCAAAGATAAAAGGGGTTCAAAATGTTGCTAATAAGTCATAGAGGAGGGGATCAAGAAATGGCAGTGGGATGGGGCAGAGTGGAAGTAATGAATTACCCTTTCAGGTAGTGGTGGAATGAAAATCATATCTGAATGAGTTCAAGATATTTTGGAAATAGAAAACTGAGGAGGTTGAGAAGGCTTGCTAAAAATGGGACAGAAAATAGAGGGAGGAGTGAGATTGAAGTAAAAATGACTTCAATCACTGTGAATCTCAGCATTTCCTTCCAATGAATCAGAATTCCCAAACTTTAACTGGAGTATCTGTATATCTGAATTTAATTAGCATCGGAAAACCATTACTTGATTGATTTATATTCTTCTTTATTAACAAAGACTTCAACTTTTATAATAGCTGAAACATTTTCAAGTATATATATTTGTTTCAATATTTTTTCTTGAATATATGATTTTAAACTAGACCAGTAACTCAAGCCTAACTAACTATGAAATGGAAGCACAGATCAGGTAGCACCTGTTCAATTTCTCTTATGTATTTTACAGAAGATACTGTATCAAAACGTATACATACCCATAAAAAATATTTCCCTAGATTGCTTAAAGAAATATTTTGCATTCCTTTGCAAGCACCCTTACAAGCAAACCGTCTTCAAAGTTTTATACTTGATATGAATATAGTGAAGTAAAAATATATAAAGAATAGAAAGTATGTATGAGATAGTTTTATTTAAATCAAGTTTTAATCAAGTTTTCATATGTATCAAATGTTACACTTTCATAGAGCTTTGTTCAGGCATGTAAAGAAGAGATGATAAACAAAAACTACATTCATTTTCACTTCATAAACATCCCTTGGTCTTGCCAAAAGATGACTGTGAATCAAAATAAAATATAAACAAAACCACACATCTTCAGAGATGTACGTTTTATTATCCAAATGAGGAAGTGAGAACGAACAAGCACTCTTATCAACCATTATTCTAGAGAAGCCAAATTAAAAATGTAAAGTTTCAGAGAAAGCATGCTTTTGATGGCAGAGAAAGCCACATTCAGCTCTATATTTAGTTTTGCTTCAAGTTGCAATAAAAGCTTGAGTAAACTTCAGATAAAATGTTATTATTTAAAGTTGTTTACACACTTACTCCCACATACGCTGTGTTTTCAACACTTCTAAGTAGTGCGAAAACACAGTCTCCTGCTGCCTTGCTTTGATAGCTTAAATAGCCTCCAAGTAATACATGATCTTTAGGACAACATCGTAATGGTGAGTTTAACTAATGTACTTGCATTTGAACACATATCTAAATGTGGTGCTATATTTTCCCCCAAATATTTGGAGCAGTTGGCACACAATTACAATATCACTGGTTACGAATGAATCTAGGTCTTATTAAGAATAATGTGAATCCTTTCTTTAAGATATGTACAATTATTAAATTCAATTTACCTTACATTTCAATTCAATTCAACTTGACTTAGCAAAACTTCTACCAATCACTTTCAACATACAAAGACATAGTTTTGATGGAAAGAGAAGAAAGAAGAGATGAGGAATATGCTCAACATCTATGGAGTGACACCTTATTAACCACAAACAAGATGTACTAAAATCAGAGTATGGACACTTTCTTCAGTTTGAAGAGTTAAAGTTTTCACAGAGGAGATATTTGAGCTGCATCTTAACACTTTAAAACAAAAGAACTGGTTTGATATGGATGATCTCACTTGATACCCTGTTTCCTCCTCAACCCACATTAATTGGGCTTTTTCTCAACCTTTATCATTGAAAACACTCTTGGTTAATGTCACGAAGAATGAATTGCTGAGAATTTTAATTGTGAATCATGAGCTCTCAACAGTATGCAAAAACAAGTTGGCCACCTTTCCTTTTTGAAAGTCTCTTCTTTATTCACTAATATTTTATTTATAGTTTTTGATTCTCTGTTCCTGAATAGGGATTGGCCATTAATATCCTTTCCACACTCTCTTCCTCTGATTTAGGTATTACATTTACACAAGGCTTATACACTGTTCTGGGGAATGTTTCTTTCTTTTTTTAATCCCTTCTTATTTTGAGAAGTTTATACAATATTAGAATTCTCAGATATATTTGTTGATTATATGTTTTCTAAAATTTGCCTGTCAAACACATTTCCTCTGTGAGAAAAATTTTAAAACACTGAACAAACTTCTTCAATGACTATAAGGGTATTTTTGTTTTATATTTCATCTTGAAAAAGGTAAAAATATATTTTTACACGAATTTGTCCATATGTGTAATTTCAAACTCATTAACATAACAATCTTTATTTTTATTCAACTTGTCTCAAGGCCTTTCTTCTCACTTTTCCATCTGTCATGACTCTTATTTCCCTAGATCTTATAATCGAGGTCCCAACTCAAAAGCAATCTCAAAAAAGGCTTCTCTGACCCCATTATATGATTTTCTACAGACACCGAGTATATTGTTGTGTCATTAATCTAAACACTTCCTGAAATTCTTTGCCTTGCTTAAGGCATGAGAGCAAGGGACCTTCATGAGAGCAGGGACCTGGTCTGTCTAATTATCACTGTATTGTAAATTCCTAGAATAGTGTCTAGATACAGTGCTCCATAATATTTTTTTAATAAATGAATGGTGCTTATTACTGTTGGAAGACACGTTTTCATAGTTCTCTCATATTTCTGCAAATCTTGCAGAAGACATTGGCTGCCATTTTGTTCTGGATATCTTTTCAAGGCTGTTTATATAGTGAACAGTCTTTGAAGACAGACTGCCTTCCTCTGAAGCAAAGGGGAGACAGGCTTATAGTCTAGTATAATAAAAATAATTTTCTCTCCAGAGTATAAGATAGACATCCTTATGCTCAGGATTCTTTTCCTAAAACACAGCCCATCATATGTGAAGACATCCATCTGGGCCCATCTGCTTTGTCTTTGTGGAATTGGGGAGCAAAGGAAACTGACACAAATATGCTAATGTTAAGGCTGCCTGCAGTGCTGTAGTAATATAGTCCTTCGTTTCTGACTCAGGAGTCTCATACGTTCTCCAAGCATTCATGAAACCCTTGCAAGATAACTTGTTACCTTGCTATAGGATAAAATCTCAAATCTTCACATTTCTTGACAGTTACATACTAATGGGCTATGCAAGTATGATTTGAGGTAAAGAATGCTTGAATGCACTGTCTTGAGGATTTACATATCTTGCCCACAATTACAGTGAATAACTTGAAGTTTGGGGGCTGATTCCCATGTATTCTATCTAATATCATTTAAAACTAGAATGAAAAACCCCAGTGTCTATGAAAAGATGTATTTTTAATATTCCTTTGCATGTACCCTTTAATATCTTTTGGTATTCCATGATTATATTCATGTTTATATGATAATTATTAATGATCAAGATGCATGCTATTATTTTCAGCTAAAGCCATTTAGTACCTCATCGTTTAAAAAAAAAATCTTTCAGATTTCCTATGATAAAAAGGTGCTAAAACAGAATCATTTTCAAGTACTTGCCAACAGCTCATTTCTATTTTAGTTGTATAAAAATATCTATTTATATATAATTTTTACAAGTTCCATGAATGTGAAGTCTTACCTGCTAATAAGCCTGAATAAAATATTTCTTTCCAACAGTATATTTTGAAATGCTTTATGGAGTTTCTACTTCAACTTCGGTTGTACATTTTTTAAGTCACAAAAATAATTCAGCTAAAGTCTATTACTGCACAGTTATCTTATTTGTTACACTAGCTTTGAAGACACCAAAATTTCCTTGAATTATAGCCTCAGAATTTAACCAAGGTCTCCCACCCTAACCATCCGTGGCTGAAATCATCCTTAATAATTTTCTCTGACTTGATACATAAACAGCAATATATTGACTTTATATTCCATCTGGATATGGCTAATAAATTTGGGTTACTCAGCTTTAAAATTGTTTGGGGAACATAAAACTCATTTAACTCATCAATTATGTGGTTGTAATCACTGTCATTTGGCTTTTTGGAGTATAAATAACTTGCTGCAGTTAAGCTACTGAGCTTTTGTTTTATCAGTTTTATCAGCTGAGGGATTACTTCAGATACATGCAATTGTACAGTTAAAAAAAAATCTGTATCTATTTTTTTCAAAATATATGCACTCTGTAATATAAATATCTTTGTAAAAACGATTCTATAAAATATACAAATATTTACTGTGGCTTAAATTACTAAAAGTGATATGTAGTAATGACTTTTATCCTAAAAAAACAGATATTTTTAAACAGGTGCCAATCCTCAGTGTTAGAAGGACAAAGAAGTTGCCTAATATAAAGTTATTTTCAAAGAAATTAATTTTAAAAATCAACATGTGACTCATTATCTTGTTATTAATATATATGTAGAAAAAATGAAATTCTATTTAAACTTACCATTGAAACCTTATTATACATTTTATTAGTTCTAAAAAAGGTAAAATCTGGGTAGTTAATTTTTTTTAACATCTTTATTGGAGTATAATTGCTTTACAATGGTGTGTTAGTTTCTGCTGTATAACAGGGTGAATCAGCTATACATATACCTATATCCCTATATCTCCTCCCTCTTGCGTCTCCCTCTCATCCTCCCTATCACACCACTCTAGGTGGACACAAATCACCGAGCTGACCTCCCTGTGCTATGTGGCTGCTTCCCACTAGCTATCTATTTTACATTTGGTAGTGTATATATGTCCATGCCACTCTCTCACTTCGTCCCAGCTTACCCTTCCCCCTCCCCGTATCCTCAAGTCCACTCTCTATGTCTGTGTCTTTATTCCTGTCCTGCCATTAGGTTCTTCAGAACCACTTTTTGTTTTTTAGATTCCATATATACGTGTTAGCCTACAGTATTTGTTTTTCTCTTTCTGACTTACTTCACTCTGTATGACAGTCTCTAGGTCCATCCACGTCACTACAAAAAACTCAATTTCGTTTCTTTTTATGGCTGAGTAATATTCCATTGTATATATGTGCCACATCTTCTTTATCCATCTGTTGATGGACACTTAGGTTGCTTCTATGTCCTGGCTATTGTAAATAGTGCTGCAATGAACATTGTGGCACGTGACTCTTTTTGAATTATGGTTTTCTCAGGGTATATGCCCAGTAGTGGGATTGCTGGGTCATATGGTAGTTCTATTTTAGTTTTTTGAGGAGCCTTCATACTGTTCTCCATAATGGCTGTATCAATTTACATTCCCACCAACAGTGCAAGAGGGTTGGTTCCCTTTTCTCCACTGGGTAGTTAATTTTGAACAAAAAGGCAATACTTGTTTCATTTCTCTTTAATGTTTTTACATTTTAATATGAAAACACCTTTCATAATGTATACAATTTCTCTAACTTTCAAATTTTAATCGTATTCTCCAAACCATTTTAATTATTTATCTCAGCAAAAGCAAAATGTTTTGCAAAATTTGTTTCCTTTTGTGTAATACTATTTGAAAGTAAACAAAATGTTTCATTATAGGGTTTTACAGCTCCTGAAACCCATTTTTCCACTATTTGAAATAATACCCTTCTGGGGAAAAAAAGGCAGGCTATTCATATATATATATAATGGGTGTGTATCTTAGTGTACAGAGATCAAATTACAGTCACTGGGTTTATATACCTAAAAAGTACTACCCCTTCACAGTTTCATGATTAGTTAATTAATATCTGCTCATACTGGAAAAATGGAAAAGGGATTCTCAGATATTATTCTTCCACCCACCCTATTTTTACCAGACATGCACAGAGGCACACAGACATACATACACAAGCACAGGCACACTTTTACTATTCTCAGTAACGAGCACTAATTGCATACATGTTATATACCAGGCATTCTTCATTTGTGAACTTTCATTTTCAACACAATATTTACAGATAGAGAAACAAGCAGAGAGGTTAAGGAGCCTCTCCATTCATCCCCTCGCAAGAGATGTTGCAGGGATTTGAACCCAGACAGTCTGGTTTCAGAGTCCAGGTTCCTAACCATGACGCTCCTTGACAAAAGATTTTTGAAAGTTACACTTGTCAACTTTTCATTAAAATATACTTTTTCCCCTGAAAGCTCTTGTTCAAAATCAATATATCTCTTATGTTTAAAGCTCAGTAAAAAACAGCCATATATTTAAATCAGTGAAATGACTATGTCATATATTAAAATGATTGATAAAATGATAAAATTTGCTATTCAGTACCAAAATTGAAAGCTGCATTATTTCTTAAATTCTTGCATGCTCCCCCTTCCTTTAGTAATAAGCTTCCCTGAACTCAAAGAAGGAGGGAAAAAAAGGAAGAAAAAATAAACTTTCAAATTTCATAGTACAAAAAGCAACTCAAAGTTTTCATAGCCAATTTAATGATGGGATGTAAATACTCTCTTTCATTTCTTACATGCAGATTTCAATATATTCTTCTACTTCATGTAAACCTGTTCTAGATATGCTTCAAACTTTTGCAAATAAATTGCCCATTTCACTTGAATCTGTTTTTATTATATGAAATATGGGGCTAAATAATAACATACTTTGGTAGGAATAAAAGAGTGAAATTTACTAAAATGGCATAGACATTTGTAGAGTATAAAAATGATATGTTGGGCTAAATTTCAGGTAAATTTTATTTTAAACTATGAGATTCTGTATGTTTCTTGATCCTTTACATTCAACTGGGTATTTGTCTATTCTCTTCTAAGTTTTAATGGTCATTATCTTTTCATTTATTCTTTCTTTCTAGTAAAGGACATGTACAGTATTTACTATATTTATTTCAGCTTAAAATTTATCAGAAAGGTAATGGAAGCAACACACGTTCTGAGCTGAGTACACATGACAGATCTCAGATAAATGTTTTAGATTCCAAATAAGAAAAACTTAATATAAATCAAAAGTTCATACTCAAGCTTGAACTAATTGTGAATTTACAAAAATACTGCTTCCTTTCCTCTTTTTACATTGTTTGTCATCATTATCACTATAAGTTACTGCTTGAGAAAAATGAACACTTTTTGGGTTTGTGTATGCCTAAGTCAAACTGCTTTTTGAATATTGATTGCTGTAATATTATCACCATTTTAATATTGCAAAAGTAACATGAAATAAATATTATGACAAGTAAAGAAAAATATAACAACTTTAAAAATGTGTTTTCTATTTTTGTTATTAATTTGATATGAGAGAAGCTTATCTGAAATAAAGATAAGGATACAGCCAAGAGACAGTTGTCTGTCTGTGGTTTGCTGATTCCTTTACCTAAATATATACCAAAAAACTCAGCACATCTCCTCTGCAAATGTCAAACTAAATATTAACGATGTAAATTCTGAACTAATACAGGTGGTATCTGAATTTCAAGCTGGAAGCTCTTTTGGATATGTATTTAGATGTGCAGGGTTCTTTCAAATATGCTTTGATGCTGTAAAAGTCAGAAACACTTTTAGTAGAAGTTCTGACAGAACCATTAATATGACATGGGCCTTCAGCTTGCCAGCCAACATATTGTTCATGAAATAATTTTTATTTTATTTAAAGACATTATATCACAGAGATATAGAAAGGCTAAATAGGCACAGTAAAGATTCATGGTTTTTTCTATTGTTCTTAGCTTTCAGAAGGTTTGTAGTTCAGAGTGTTCAAGAGGTAATGCATTTTTTATGCATTTTTAACCATTTTATTATAAGAAGTGTATGCCAATTTCTAGGGAACTGAAATGCCACTACTCCTTTTTACCTAGAGCTGCCATGTTAATATGCATTGTGATATAAACGAAAAGATTTACATTAAATCAGTGACTAGTCCAGTGGTTATCTGAAAAATTTAGATATACTTAACAAGGATAAGATATATTATATGATATAATTTTAATTCTCTTATTCAATATCTATGTTACAAAATTTAGTTTTATTGATGGCTGAAGTATTTTAAAATTGGAAGAACACTGTCGCTTGCTTTATCTTCCCCCTTCCTTCCTAAGTCCTTATTTCCTTCTGTCTTCCCTTTCCTCTCTTCTCTCTCCCACCTTCTCTCTTCCTTCCCACCCTCTTTCTATCCTTCTCTTCCCTCCTTCCTTCCTTTTTGACTCTTTCTCTCTTTTTTCTTTTTCTGACATGAGCAAATGATGTAGTTTGTGGGCACTTGAGCTTCTATAATTCAATCAAGTAACGTTTTCAACTGAGGAGAAACAGAAAATCAGAACAACCTGTGGATATTTCCCCAAATAAATACATATACTCTGCAACCTCAGGGATTATGATAGTCTCACATATTGCTATCTGGGAATGAGGAACATGTATATTTTGAAAAAAAATCCTGGGTGATTGTGCTATTATTCTCTACATACTCCACATATCCAATTTGGAACCAGTAGTTCAATAACTTTAGGATATCATAAAGATGATCTGCATATGTGACCAAGATAATTGCATACCATTATACATAAATTTGAAGGTTTTCAAACATTTCAGGGACAACTTCAATGATGTTTTCCAAAAAAGATTTGAAGATTAGATAGAAATACAGAACAACCTCTTTATAGTTGAATATAAATTCTTGAATATTCTCTATAAACATAATAAATAGGAACTCAAATCTCACACATTCTATGAGTTTGTATGTGCAGACACAGAATTGTGTTAGTATGACCCAAATTTTGTCTTAGATGTGTAATAAAATTGAGTGAGTTATGGGTATGATGTTAGCTATATTCTAGTACTGCTTAGCTTAGAATTTATCTCAACCTATTTTTTAATTTCAGAATACCTATATATTTATATTTTTCAATATAAATTAATAATTAGCGTTGTCATGTCTATCAGCCTCTTGTGAGATTATTACTGGGAGTTAGCATTCTAAAGTCAGATTACCCCTGGGTCAAGTAAGAAAATTATGTTTTATTATTTAATAACTGAGAACAAATTCTGGTTATGATTTCAAGACATTTCATGCCTTGCCTGAAACAGCTAACACTCTTTATCCTAATCCCTTTACTATCACATAAACCCCATATTAAATATTGACAAGGGTTATAATACAGGGAACAAATAGCTGGGACATTTAGAAAATAGCAATTCAGAGAAATCTTATAATGTTTAGGAAGATTACAAAGCTTAAAAAATAAAAGTATCAGTTTTTAGACAATATGTCCACATGATGTTACCTAGAAAATAAGTGCAAAGATATTCATCTTATTTCTCGGAAAGTCAGAAATTTAAGATAAAAGAAGAACACAATATGTTAGAAAACTGAATCAAGCTATCTATAAAACCAACTGAACATAGTACTTATTGATATTATTATTAATGTTTATGATTTAGCCAAGGAAGTTATAGTTTTCTAGAAGTTACCTTTTGAGGAGTCTAGAGGATGGTCATGGGTATAGTCAGTGAAACTAAGGCTACATATCAGGCTATGACTTCAGCAGATGCGTCAGCAAGTTGGAGGTCACACCTGTGCCAATGTCATGGAAAATTCTCTTTTTCTCCTTCTTCTTTACTTTGAGCCATGCCTAAAAAGAACATGCATTGATATGATCTAATTAATCTGCATAATTCCAATTTTTATCTTCAAAGATCAAATCACCCAACAAGCCTTTATCATAATCCACAATGTACCCTATGAAATGAGCATATGGAATTTCAGTATTCTAAGGGTTATAATTGAGCCCTGAGAAACAATGATCATGAAGATAGTGAAAGATCATTTTCTGTAAAAATATCCCAAGAGGAGTGCTAGTTAATGTCAGTATTACTGCACAATCTCATTGTAGATTACTCACAAAAAATAATCAAATAAAACCACAGGAAAACACAGAGGCATGGCAAATGCTAAAGGGAAACAAGTGTGTAGTTTGATTAAAGAAAAAGTTTGACCAAGGAAGATTAGAAACAACCTTCCCTGGGACAGTAGAAGGTTGAAGCTACAGGTACCTGGTAGAAATTGGAAAACAGATAAAATGATGATTACCAAATTAAAAAAATAACACCGTTTCTTATCATTTTTGTGAAATTAGTGAGAGTTTCATAGTATCTGGATTGTGAGTTCTAGCACTACAGATTGGCTTAAAACTGTAACATGGTGAATCCCAGCAGTATAGGAAGGAGGACAATTACGGACACTGCAATCAATGAGTTACCTCAGAAAGGAACAAAGTTAATGAATATTAAATAGGAAGACTACGTTATTTCTAGTTATTGTAAGCCTGAAGGCAAACATCTATAAAAATCAAGAATTTGTTTGCAGAGTGAGAACAGAAAGATTTTCCAGACTCATACAACAGCAAGTGAATTAAAGATTTTTTGGTGTTAATTATAACTATTAATATAATTCTGCTGCAAAAGTTCCAATTCCTTATTTTAGTTATTTCCAAGAGTGCAAGGAAAAGGAAAATTGTTGATGAAACTAATTACCTGGTAAAAATTATTTAAAAAAATTATACTGGGAAGACGGCAGAAGAGTGAGAGGTGGAGATCACCTTCCTCCCCACAGATACACCAGAAATACATCTACATGTGGAACAACTCCTATAGAACACCTACTGAACGCTGGCAGAAGACCTCAGACCTCCCCAAAGGCAAGAAACCCCCCACATACCAGGGTAGGGCAAAAGAAAAAAGAATAAACAGAGACAAAAGGATAGGGACGGGCCTGCACCAGTGGGAGGAAGCTGTGAAGGAAGAAAGGTTTCCACACACTAGGAAGCCCCTTAGCGGGCGGAGACTGCAGGTGGCGGAGGGGGAAAGCTGAGGAGATCACAGCGACAGGGGTGCGGAGGGCAAAGTGGAGACATTGCAGAGAGGATCAGGGCCGACCAGCACTCACCAGCCCGAGAGGCTTGCCTGCTCACACGCCGGGGTGGGTGGGGTTGGGAGCTCGGGCTTCGGTCGAAGCACCGGGAGAGGACTGGGGTTGGTGGCGTGCAGCCTGCAGGGGGTTAGTGCGCCACGGCTAGCCGGGAGGGAGTCCGGGGAAAAGTTGACCTGCTGAAGAGGCAAGAGACTTTTTCTTCCCTCTTTTTTTTTTTTTTTCCTTGCATTATGCGGGCCTCTCACTGCTGTGGCCCCTCCCATTTGCGGAGCACAGGCTCCGGACGC
>NW_006781888.1:54900-62624 GCF_000442215.2 Lipotes vexillifer | reverse complement strand
GGTTCGTGCCCCGGTCCGGGAAGATCCCACATGCAGCGGAGGGGCTGGGCCCGTGAGCCATGGCCGCTGAGCCTGCGCGTCCAGAGCCTGTGCTCCGCAACGGGAGAGGCCACAACAGTGAGAGGCCCGCATACAGCAAAAAAAAAAAAAGCACGGACCCCAGAGACGGGCATGAGGCACTTGCTGCTGCCGTCACCAAGAAGCCTGTGTGCGAGCACAGGTCACTATCCACACCTCCCTTCTGGGGGGCCTGTGCAGCTGGCCACTGCCCGGGTCCCGGATCCAGGGACAACTCCCCCAGGAGAACGCACGGCGCACCTCAGGCTGGTGCAACGTCACGCGCCAGCCTCTGCCGCCGCAGGCTCGCCCCACACTCTCTGCCCCTCCCTCCCCCCCAGCCTGACTGAGCCAGAGCCCCCGAAACAGCGGCACCTTTAACCCCGTCCTGTCTGAGCGAAGAACAGACACCCCCCGGCGACCTACACGCCAAGGCGGGGCCAAATCCAAAACTGAGCCCCAGGAGCTGTGAGAACAAAGAAGAGAAAGGGAAATCTCTCCCAGCCACCTCAGAAACCGCGGATTAAAGCTCCACAATCAACCTGATGTACTCTGCATCTGTGGAATATATGAATAGACAACAAATCATCACAAATTAAGGAGGTGGACTTTGAGAGCAAGATTTATGATTTTTTTTCCCTTTTCCTCTCTTTGCGAGTGTGTATGTGTATGCTTCTGTGTGAGATTTCGTCTGTATAGCTTTGTTTCCACTATTTGTCCTAGGGTTCTATGCGTACGTGTTTTTTTCTCTTAATAATTTTTTTTTATTTTAATAACTTTATAATATTTTATCTTCCTTTATTTTACTTTATCTTCTTTCTTTTTTTCCTTCCATCCCTCCTTCCTTCCTTTCTCCCTCCCTCCCTCCTTTCTTTCCTTCTTTCTTTCTTTCTCTTCCTTTCATTCTTTCTTCTTCAACTAATTCGTTCTTTCTACTTTTTCTCCCTTTTATTCTGAGCTGTGTGGATGAAAGGCTCTTGGTGCTGCAGCCATCAGTCAGTGCTGTGCCTCTGAGGTGGGAGAGCCAAGTTCAGGACACTGGTCCACAAGAGACCTCCCAGCTCCACATAATATCAAACGGCGAAAATCTCCCAGAGATCTCCATCTCAACACCACCACCCAGCTTTACTCAACGAACAGCAAGCTACAGTGCTGGACACCCTACGCCAAACAACTAGCAAGACAGGAACACAGCCCCACCCATTAGCAGAGAGGCTCCCGAAAATCATAATAAGTCCACAGACACCCCAAAACACACCACCAGCCGTGGACCTGCCCACCAGAAAGACAAGATCCAGCCTCATCCACGAGAACACAGGCACTAGTCCTATTCACCAGGAAGCCTATACAACCCACTGAACCAACCTTAGCCACTGGGGACAGACATCAAAAACAACGGGAACTATGAACCTGCAGCCTGCAAAAAGGAGACCCCAAACACAGTAAGATAAGAAAAATGAGAAGACACAAAAACACACAGCAGAAGAAGGAGCAAGATAAAACCCCACCAGACCTAACAAATGAAGAGGAAATAGGCAGTCTACCTGAAAAAGAATTCAGAATAATGATAGTAAAGATGATCCAAAATCTTGGAAATAGAATAGACAAAATGCAAGAAACATTTAACAAGGACCTAGAATAACTAAAGATGAAACAAACAACGAGGAACAACACAATAAATGAAATTAAAAATACTCTAGATGGGATCAATAGCAGAATAACTGAGGCAGAAGAACAGAAAAGTGACCTGGAAGTTAAAATAGTGGAAATAACTACTGCAGAGCAGAATAAAGAAAAAAGAATGAAAAGAACTGAGGACAGTCTCAGAGACTTCTGGGACAACATTAAACATACCAACATTCGAATTATAGGGGTTTCAGAAGAAGAAGAGAAAAAGAAAGGGACTGAGAAAATATTTGAAGAGATTATAGTTGAAAACTTCCCTAATATGGGAAAGGAAACAGTTAATGAAGTCCAGGAAGCACAGAGAGTCCCATACAGGATAAATCCAAGGAGAAATACGCCAAGACACATATTAATCAAGCTATCAAAAATTAAGTACAAAGAAAACATATTAAAAGCAGCAAGGGAAAAACAACAAATAACACACAAGGGAATCCCCATAAGGTTAACAGCTGATCTCTCAGCAGAAACTCTACAAGCCAGAAGGGAGTGGCAGGACATACTGAAAGTGATGAAGGAGAAAAACCTGCAACCAAGATTACTCTACCCAGCAAGGATCTCATTCAGATTTGATGGAGAAATTAAAACCTTTACAGACAAGCAAAAGCTGAGAGAGTTCAGCACCACCAAACCAGCTTTATAACAATTGCTAAAGGAAATTCTCTAGGTAAGAAACATGAGAGAAGGAAAAGACCTACAATAACGAACCCAAAACAATTAAGAAAATGGGAATAGGAACATACATATCGATAATTACCTTAAATGTAAATGGACTAAATGCTCCCACTAAAAGACACAGATTGGCTGAATGGATACAAAAACAAGACCCAAATATTGGCTGTCTACAAGAGACCCACTTCAGACCTAGAGACACGTACAGACTGAAAGTAAGGGGATGGAAAAAGATATTCCATGCAAATGGAAACCAAAAGAAAGCTGGAGTACCAATTCTCAGATCTGACAAAATAGACTTTAAAATAAAGACTTTTAGAAGAGACAAAGAAGGACACTACATCATGATCAAGGGATCGATCCAAGAAGAAGACATAACAATTGTAAATATTTATGCATCTAACATAGGAGCACCTCAATACATAAGGCAAATACTAACAGCCATAAAATAGGAAATCGACCGTAACACATTCATAGCAGGGGACTTTAACACCACACTTTCACCAATGGACAGATCATTCAAAACGAAAATAAATAAGGAAACACAAGCTTTACATGATACATTAAAAAAGATGGACTTAATTGATATTTATAGGACATTCCATCCAAAAACAACAGAATACACATTTTTCTCAAGTGCTCCTGGACATTCTCCAGGATAGCTCATATCTTGGGTCACAAATCAAGCTTTGGTAAATTTAAGAAAATTGAAATTGTATCAAGTATCTTTTCTGACCACACGCTATTAGACTAGATATCAATTACAGGAAAAGATCTGTAAAAAATACAAACACAGGGAGGATAAACAATACACTACTTAATAACGAAGTGATCACTGAAGAAATCAAAGAGGAAATAAAAAAATACCTAGAAACAAATGGCAATGGAGACACGACAAACCAAAACCTATGGGATGCAGCAAAAGCAGTTCTAAGAGGCAAGTTTATAGCGATACAATCCTACCTTAAAAAACAGGAAACATCTCGAATAAGCAACCTAACCTTGCACCTAAAGCAACTAGAGAAAGAAGAAAAAAAAACCCAAAGTTAGCAGAAGGAAAGAAATCATAAAGATCAGATCAGAAATAAATGAAAAAGAAATGAAGGAAACGATGGCAAAGGTCAACAAAATTAAAAGCTGGTTCTTTGAGAAGATAAACAAACTTGATAAACCATTAGCCAGACTCATCAAGAAAAAAAGGGAGAAGACTCAAATCAATAGAATTAGAAATGAAAAAGGAGAAGTAACAACTGACACTGCAGAAATACAACAGATCATGAGGGATTACTACAAGCAACTCTATGCCAGTAAAATGGACAACCTGGAAGAAATGGACAATTTCTTAGAAATGCACAACGTGCCAAGACTGAATCAGGAAGAAATAGAAAATATGAACAGACCAATCACAAGCACTGACATTGAAACTGTGATTAAAAATCTTCCAACAAACAAAAGCCCAGGACCACATGGCTCCACAGGCGAGTTCTATCAAATATTTAGAGAAAAGCTAACACCTATCCATCTCAAACTCTTCCAAAATATAGCAGAGGGAGGAATACTCCCAAACTCATTCTATGAGGCCACTGTCACCCTGATACCAAAACCATACAAGGATGTCACAAAGAAAGAAAACTACAGGCCAATATCACTGATGAACATAGATGCAAAGATCCTCAACAAAATACTAGCAAACAGAATCCAACAGCACATTTAACATATCATACACCATGATCAAGTGGGGTTTATTCCAGGAATGCAAGGATTCTTCAATATACACAAATCAATCAACGTGTTACAACATATTAACAAATTGAAGGAGAAAAACCATATGATCATCTCAATAGATGCAGAGAAAGCTTTTGACAAAATTCAACATCCATTTATGATAAAAATCCTCTAGAAAGTAGGCATAGAGGGAACTTTCCTCAACATAATAAAGGCCATATATGACAAACCCACAGGCAACATCGTCCTCAATGGTGAAAAACTGAAACCATTTCCACTAAGATCAGGAACAAGACAAGGTTGCCCACTCTCACCACTCTTATTCAACATCGTTTTGGGAGTTTTAGCCACACCAATCAGAGAAGAAAAGGAAATAAAAGGAATCCAAATCGGAAAAGAAGAAGTAAAGCTGTCACTGTTTGCAGATGACATGATACTATACATAGAGAATCCTAAAGATGCTACCAGAAAACTACTAGAGCTAATCAATGAATTTGGTAAAGTAGCAGGATACAAAATTAATGCACAGAAATCTCTGGCATTCCTATATACTAATGATGAAAAATCTGAAAGTGAAATCAAGAAAACACTCCCATTTACCATTGCAACAAAAAGAATAAAATATCTAGGAATAAACCTACCTAAGGAGACAAAAGACCTGTATGCAGAAAATTATAAGACACTGATGAAAGAAATTAAAGATGATACAAACAGATGGAGAGATATACCATGTTCTTGGATTGGAAGAATCAACATTGTGAAAATGACTCTACTACCCAAAGCAATCTATAGATTCAATGCAATCCCTATCAAACTACCACTGGCATTTTTCACAGAACTAGAACAAAAAATTTCACAATTTGTATGGAAACACAAAAGACCCCGAATAGCCAAAGCAATCTTGAGAACAAAAAATGGAGCTGGAGGAATCAGGCTGCCTGACTTCAGACTATACTACAAAGCTACAGTAATCAAGACAGTATGGTACTGGCACAAAAACAGAAAGATAGATCAATGGAATAGGATAGAAAGCCCAGAGATAAACCCATGCACATATGGTCACCTTATCTTTGATAAAGGTGGCAGGAATATACAGTGGAGAAAGGACAGCCTCTTCAATAAGTGGTGCTGGGAAAACTGGACAGGTACATGTAAAAGTATGAGATTAGATCACTCCCTAACACCATACACAAAAATAAGCTCAAAATGGATTAAAGACCTAAATGTAAGGCCAGAAACTATCAAACTCTTAGAGGAAAACATAGGCAGAACACTCTATGACATAAATCACAGCAAGATCCTTCTTGACCCATCTCCTAGAGTAATGGAGATAAAAACAAAAATAAACAAATGGGACCTAATGAAACTTCAAAGCTTTTGCACAGCAAAGGAAACCATAAACAAGACCAAAAGACAGCCCTCAGAATGGGAGAAAATATTTGCAAATGAAGCAACTGACAAAGGATTAATCTCCAAAATGTATAAGCAGCTCATGCAGCTCAATAACAAAAAAACAAACAACCCAATCCAAAAATGGGCAGAAGAGCTAAATAAACATTTCTCCAAAGAAGATGTACAGACTGCTAACAAACACATGAAAGAATGCTCAACATCATTAATCATTAGAGAAATGCAAATCAAAACTACAATGAGATATAATCTCACACCAGTCAGAATGGCCATCATCAAAAAATCTAGAAACAATAAATGCTGGAGAGGGTGTGGAGAAAAGGGAACACTCTTGCACTGCTGGTGGGAATGTATATTGATACAGCCACTGTGGAGAACAGTGTGGAGGTTCCTTAAAGAACTACAAATAGAACTACCATATGACACAGCAATCCCATTACTGGGCATATACTCTGAGAAAACCATAATTCAAAAAGAGTCATGTACCAAAATGTTCAATGCAGCTCTATTTACAATAGCCCGGAGATGGAAACAACCTAAGTGTCCATCATCAGATGAATGGATAAAGAAGATGTGGCACATATATACAACGGAATATTACTCAGCCATAAAAAGAAATGAAATTGAGCTATTTGTAATGAGGTGGATAGATCTAGGGTCTGTCATACAGAGCGAAGTAAGTCAGAAAGAGAAAGACAAATACCGTATGCTAACACATATATATGGAATTTAAGAAAAAAAAAAAAACTGTCATGAAGAATCTAGGGGTAAGGCAGGAATAAAGACCCAGACCTACTAGAGAATGGACTTGAGGATATGGGGAGGGGGAAGGGTAAGCTGTGAGAAAGCGAGAGAGTGGCATGGACATATATACACTACCAAACGTAAGGTAGATAGCTAGTGGGAAGCAGCCACATAGCACAGGGAGATCAGCTCGGTGCTTTGTGACCGCCTGGAGGGGTGGGATATGGAGGGTGGGAGGGAGGGAGACAAAGAGGGAAGAGATATGGGAACATATGTATATGTATAACTGATTCACTTTGTTATAAAGCAGAAAGTAACACACCATTGTAAAGCAATTATACTCCAATAAAGATGTAAAAAAAAAATTATACTGAAAATGGTGCTTAATTAATAGGAATCAATAATGCCATTTGATGGCTAAAAAGGCTAATGTAATCTCAGGCTGAATTAATTGAACCAGAGCATCATATCACAGGAAATAATAATTTTCCTGTACTTGAGTTCACTAAAAATTAGTTTAAAATATATGCATCTCTGAGACTTACACTTCTGGTGAAAAAAATTCTAGATTGTGTCAGAAAAGAGGGCATTAGAAATCATAAAATAAGCAAAACACTTTTCTCCTAGTGATTGCATGTTTGGAGATACTTTGCTTGTCTGTCTGAAACGCTTTTTTCTCCAGATTTTCTCTTGATGGCTCTTTCTTATCATTTAGGTTTCAGCTGAAGTATCACCTTCTAAAAGATGCTTTGATCATTCACTAAATCATTTCGTTAGTCTTTTCCTTCCCAGGACACCATCTTCTCATCATCTTGTTTATTTATGTTCACAGCAATAATTGTTATTTTATTTTTACACATCTATATATTCTTCATACAGAGAATATGATTTATGGGAGGGTAAATTTTCTTTGCCTAGCTTACTCCTATATCTCCTGCAAAGCACTTGGCACATAGTAAACCATTGATATATATGAGTGAAAAATGTTTTAATAGATTGATGATATTTGGACTACAGAAGTTTAAAGGAAAATATAATAGCTTAATTGAAATTGTCTTTATTGGTTCAGAATACAGAGTGAGAAATAATAGTGTGAATTTGAAAGGGGACACATTTCATTTCAATGCAAGAAACAGCTTTACAACTAAAATATCCTTCAACAGAAAGAGTTATCTTATCAATAAGGAAGCATGCCAAAAAATTCAAGTAGAAACTACAAATTCACTTGTTAATTGAACAGTATGACTGACAGTGGCCTAAATAACGTTTAAGAACATCCAAACTCTTAGACTTTATTTTGGTGCAATCCATAATTTGTTACACATCTTATTTCAAAAAGAAATTATTAAAAAGTATAAAAAATAGAATTTATTGGCTCATATACCTAAAAATTCCTGAGATGGACTTAGCTCTTTTTTTTTTTTTTTTTTTTT
>NW_006781888.1:21213-54890 GCF_000442215.2 Lipotes vexillifer | reverse complement strand
GTAGGCGGGCCTCTCACTGCTGTGGCCTCTCCCGTTGGGGAGCACAGGCTCTGGACGCGCAGGCTCAGTGGCCATGGGTCACGGGCCTAGCCGCTCCGTGGCATGTGGGATCTTCCCGACCAGGGCACGAACACGTGTCCCCTGCATTGGCAGGTGGACTCTCAACCACTGCGCCACCAGGGAAGCCCAGACTTAGCTCTTATCAGCTGAATTCAGCAACTCACTCTATCTCTCCCAATCACTCACTTGATATTCTCTTTTGCTGGCTTCAATATGTATAACTGAATCGCTTTGCTGTACACCTGAAACTAACACAACATTGTTAATCAACTATACTCCAGCATAAAATAAAAAGTAAAAAAAAGAAATTACTAAATTATATCCTGCCTGCTTAACCATCCCAGAGAAAGTGAATTTGCCTTTCACAACAGTTCTAGCAATTCCTGATCATTGACTTTCATTGGTTCAGCCTGAGTTGGATGAAGTTTTCTGGGAAGACCCAAGCCTGAGCCAATCCCCGATCTTCCCCAAACTAATAGCAAGAACCGATAACTGGGTGGTGGGGACGTGGCTCTCAAAGGGAAAAAATAAAGCTCTGTTACTAGAAAGAGGGGAGATCGATGTCTGGCCAGTAATACAATGGCCATTCACTGCAAGACTTCTTCCTGCATTTGGGAAATTGGTAAATAATTCTGAGGTTACCTTCATGGCTTCACAACCATAATTTTGAAATTCTGTTCTCCATCTCCTTCATTTTAAATTAGTTCCTCATTTTACTATTTCCTGATACAATCTTCCTTCCCTTATATATTGGTTCATTTTCATTGCCCATTTGTGGTTCCATCATATCCTTCTTGATGCACAGTGATCATAACCACATAGCCATTTATATAAAACTAGAGGATAACATTCTGTTGAGTTTCTAATACCTTTCTGAGAAATCATTTCATTAGCCTTTAAGACTGAGGCTAAATTTTAGATCCATAACACAATCAAAAATATTTTTCAGACTTTTTCTGATATTATTATCTAGAGCTCAGTACTCAATTCATTTTACAAGGGTTCATTTAAAAATACTTTATATTAGAATTGCTCTCGTGTAAAATATTTTGGTATATACCCCCAAAAATCTCTCTCTCTAGAGATACACAGATAGATATCCAGATTTAATCTATATAAAACTAGTCACATAATGACTGATTTCTGAGATGTTATATTAAAACACCTCAAGTTATAAGGACAACTCTTAAAGTCCTGGGGAATTTTGTAGCTCTCTACTGTAGGTGTCTTTAAAATACACAAAACATATACCACAGAAAATTTATCTTTAGGCATCACCTTCTCTCACTGAGGATTTCCAGCAAAACTGTGGAACAAGGACAAAAAACCATCTACTAGTCCCTCTCTATCCCACAGTCTCTCAGCACACAGCCTGCTTTCCTCTCTCTCTGCTCCTCACTTTGCCCTGCAACTCCATGAAGCTGCTATAACCTGATGGAATCCAGTCTTTGTATCTGTCTGATACTCTTTGAGAATCAGCAACTTGGTTATAATGATAAAATAATTATTTATGGGCTTCCCTGGTGGCGCAGTGGTTGAGTGTCCAACTGCCGATGCAGGGCACACGGGTTCGTGCCCCGGTCCGGGAAGATCCCACATGCCGCGGAGCAGCTGGGCCCGTGAGCCATGGCCGCTGAGCCTGCGCATCCGGAGCCTGTGCTCCGCAACGGGAGAGGCCACAGCAGTGAGAGGCCCGCGTACCGCAAAAAAAAAAAAAAAAAAAAAAAAAAAAAAGAAAATTATTTACCTTGTTCTGCTTTAATTACCAGATTTCTGAAGATTTTGGGTTACTCTCAAACTTGGGTGTTTCATAATATATTTTCTCCTTCAGAAAATGTATTAAACGTCAAGTGAGATGATTAGGAGCACCAATCACTAAGGAATCACCTTTAACAAATCTGCCATCTTATCTTTATGAGCAGTATCCTGTTTCCAAACAGACAACATAAAATAAAAGTTAAGACTCTGGAGTCAGACTTTGGGAATGCACCAATGGTGTCCACTTAAACACTTCAACTGCCTTATCTATAACATGAAAATGACATTAATTTATCTATCTCATAGAACTGTTGGGAGCAAATGATGTAACACATAACACTTAATAGTACTGGTTTTTACTATTTCTTATCTGGAGTCAAAAATGATGATTACTCAGTTATCCTGTGAACACCTAGGGCAATGTTTTTGAAAGGATGCTATCACATTCCAGGGGGTCAGCAATGATTTTGTTCCTTTGACCTTCTATTATGCTCTCAAAACACATTATTTACTTCTTATTTCATTACTTTTCATATTTTATTTTAATTACTTATGTGATGAACTCATTTCCAAAACAGAAACACATCCACAGACATAGAAAATAAACTTATGGTTACCAAAAGGGAAGTGGGGCAGGGGTAAATTGGGAGTATAGGATTAACAGATGCATACTACCAACTATAAAACAGATAAACAACAGAGATTTACTGTATAGCACAGAGACCTATATTCAATATCTTGTAATAAATTATAAGGGAAAAGAACTGCAAAAGAATATAGGTATATATATATATATATATGTGGTATATATATATCCCAATCATTTTGCTGTACACCTGAAACTAACACAATATTGTGAAACTAACACAATATTATAAATCAATTATACTTAAAAAAAAAGAAAAAGAAAAAAATATTTATGTGGCTGACTTCTCGTTTTGACTAAGTTTGTGTTGAGGATTTTTCTCCATGCCTTCATCTCTTTATCACTCCTCTCTAAACTTCTATCCCTTAAAACAAATGCACACATACACAACAGTGCACACACATGGTCTAAAACGTTAAGGAGTTGGTGATTGCTTAGTGAATGCGTACATACAATATTAAGCACAATTTGATAAAGTATTTTGAGTTTGATGGTGGAAAAATCCCCCAACACGTTACAAGGGGAAAGTTCGGATGGGGATTCCAACAGAGAACAGCTCAGTGAATTGAGATCACAAAATCAGGAGCTGCTGGGGGAATTATAAATGACCAGCCAAGCGAAAACACATCATGAACGTGATTCAAGAAAGAATTAGCTTTAAAGACATGAAAAGCACAGAAACATGCAATGCCAAATAACATCAATGACTGTCAAGTAACAAAATTTCTGCCCTTTACCTCTTTTCTCACCAATTCCCCTACTTCTTTTCATCTGAGAGCAGCCTACCACAGCCTAGCGAGGGAGAGAGGAAAGTAATAATCTAGGCAGGAAATAGAAACCATGCATTCAGCTCTTTCCTTCTGTAAGCTTCCATTCTGGAAGACTCATTCTGGTGGAATGGACAAGATTTAATTTTGAATGAAGTTCTTAGTTTTTAATTATTATGCTGGACTGGCCTTGTTAATTATTAAAATGAGATCCTTCTGCTCGTGTGATGAAGACTGAGTGTAACCAAGAGTTAAAGAACCTGTCAAAACTTTCATTTAAGGCAGGAAAGTTCTATTCTTACAGAGCAGGTTTAAATGAGTAGCAAAGGAAGGGAAATATGTTTGTTTTCTGATTATACTCCAAGGTCCCCACTTGTTCAATTACATATTTCCAGAAACTCCTTCAAATTACAAAGCATTACCAAACATATCTTTCAGTTGTTATTTGAATGGAAAATCTAAAAGATCAGCCATCTAACATGAAATTTCTTAGCAGTGTTATCAGAAAAAAAAAATATTTGAGTCTACAGAATCAAATTTCTTATGTTGAGGCATATTTCTAGGAAGGATTTTAGAAATATTCATAATCCATTGAAATGTCAACTATATAAAACTGGACTACTGTAATGTAAATGGAAGTATCAGTAATTTGTTTTTAAGTCAGTAACTACCAATCCCCAAGACTGCCTACTTTATTTTTGTATTCCCAGTTAAAAATCAATGCTAGTGAAAAAAATCATTAATCATCAAATGCATGAATGAATAGATAAATGAATGAATAAATTTTAAAAAAGTACCTGAAACTTGTGAACGGCACCTGAAAAAACACACTTGGCAGTGCCTACTTTATTATTAAAGTGAAAAAAGATGTGATCTGAGCTTCCTATGATCTGAACTGAAGGAAGCTATATGGATATAACAAGATTTTATACGTTCAAGTAGATTCAACATTATATTTGAGTCTATTCAGAATATTTAATGCAGCTAATTCAACATTGTGAACTTTCTGTCTTATTTCCTGAGAGTAATCTGAATTTGTGTTACTATGAAAAGAGGAGAGAGAAACCTTCCATTACTCAAACTTCATGCTGGCTGAGCAGAGAAATAGAGGCTACAAGAGGGAATTGTAGAGTAGAATTCAGAGCAGAGTCCCTCAAGGGAGAATATGGTTTTTGTAGAGAAGGTCTGATCACTATTTGTATTCATCAGCGACTCCACATGGCTTGCTCCTGGACATGTGGCAGGAAATGTATGCAAGGGACGAAATGTGATGTGGGGAAACAGTTTCAAAAGGTTACTAAAAGGAAACAAATGTAAAACATGGAAGCTGAGATGCCTTCTCCATATTTAACCCTTCTCTTGAACTCAGTATTATAAAATAAGTGAAATGCTTAGGCTTGATGATATCACATGGTATCTCCAGGTGTAAAAATGGAGGAATCCCATTTTCTTATTTGGAAAGTTAATGAGCATATTAGAAAATGGGAATATTATTTCCATTTGGAATTAAATGAGGGTGTTTGTGACAAATACAAAGCACTGTTAATAACATGCTGTACCCGCATTCATTTAAGCTGTTATTAATAGAAATATTTTTAAAAGCACTGATTGCATCCTACTATTAGTCCATTTTTCATGCTTCTTGAAGTAGTCCTAAAAGAGGTTGACTAATTTAATTTTTTTCCCCCCAAATCCACAAAATGCGATGCACTGAGGTACAATTTAAAATTAGTAACTATTGATTTCATCCTGATCAGGTACTGTCTACCTGACTACTCTATGTAAGTTTTAGGTATACAAGTCTTGAAGGCTGGAGTTAGTTTTAAAATTTGATGACTTTCCATTTGAAGTAAATACATAAGTAAAGAAAACACAGAAAATATTAACTAACCAAACACTGGGTTTAATAAAAACTGTCCATGGCAAGGAGAGTGGGCATAAGAAAAACAAATGTATGCATCAATGCAGACTCCAGGAAACATATCAGTATTTTCACACAATGGATAGTGTATTGAATATACACTTGGAGTCCTTGTATTCACTCAGACTTGCCTATTATTAGGTGAGGATGGCAGGATTGTGACAGGTTCAGCCTATCACAGGACTAAATTTAAATATAAATTTAAATATTTCAATTCTTCTGAGAGATGCAGTGTGGCAGCTGGAGACCAGAGCCTGAGCAACACCGGTGAGGAAGATGCAGACAATAAAGTGACTCCTGGCAATTAACCACACATGTCAAGGAAGAGTCAAGATGATCTGTTGAATCTGACAAAATAAGGAACTCCTCGTGCCCCTGAAGAACAGGACATCCAATTCCTCTAGTACTACTGACTGTGTTTGTTCTAGTCAGAGTGCCACTGGGAAGGGATACCAAATGGAAAAATGGGAATTCAATAAATATAAGTTAATTCATGACATTCTACAATACTGTGGATTTTAATGTAATTTTAAAAAAATCAATAAAAAGAGCAGTACACTACATTGAGTTTGATATATAATTACAAAAAATTGTATTTTTGTTCCCTTTGTTCTGGGATTTTTTTTTCAGGTGTACATTAACTCTATGACAATTCGAGGCACCTGGTGTCTTCTGATTTGTCACCATTTGTTTCTTATTCTGTTTAAACTCATTCCTATGCTCTACTGGGCTCCCACATTGTTAAAAACTTCAATTATCACTTACTCTTCACCCTTTCCTATCCCTAGCATCTAGTGTGTAATTTTGTCTATTTGCTTCTGAAATATCTAATCCCACTTCATTTCTGATTCCCAGTTTCTATTTATCTAATTTCTCCTCTAAAATACTGAAGTTATTTTCTAATGTAGACCTGATTACAACACACCCCTGAATAAAAGAGCCTTGAATATCAGCACAAAGGAATTGTACTCTGTAAATTTAAAAACATGGTGATAGTTCCTGTTTCAACATGAATATATTATATAAAACTAAAAGCATGTAATTAAAGGAATCTACGTTATTACCCAGTGTTTTATTTTTAGTAAAAATAAAACATGTTATAGGAATTCCCTGGTGGTCCAGTGGTTAAGCCTCAGCGCTTTCACTGCCGAGGGCCCAGGCTCAATCCCTGGTTGGGGAAATACTATCTCACAAGCCAAGTGGCTCAGCCAAAAAGAAAACAAACAAACAAACAAACAAAAACATGTCACGTATTTTGGGTATAGGGATTTAAAGGATGTCCTTCAGCATAGTCACTGTTTGTCTCTTTTGCATCTTTTTGGTAATGAGGCACCAATTTCTTGCTCAATTAAAGACATCAAAATATCTTGATGGTTCCCTAAAGTCTACATCATTTAAGGCTCTCCCCAGTCTTTCCAAGCCTCCTTCCACTCAGTATTCTGCACATTCTCTTCATCCCTTCTTTTGCCAACATCATTCTCTAGCGCCATCTGATGGCGCGATTTTGCCAGAGAAATCTGTCTATTTCTACTTTTTTTTCCTCTTTTTATATATTGTTTCTTCTTCCTGAAAAGAATTTTCCCTTTCTTTACTAATTTTTGAATTCCTATTTGTTGTTTAGGCCCATTCAAACTTTTTCCTTCTCTGAGGATGTCCACAACCTCACCAGGGGAATGAATCACTCTGTCCTGGGTAAGGTATTACAGCAAAGTGAAAACGTATAACTATTAATTATTTTCTAGTTGGTTTTTAATTTCTTTGACTGTCTGATAAATTATGAGCTTTCTTAGACTATATCATGGATTACATGTGTTGTATTTTATTCTTTATGTTATCCACTGTCTGAAGTGCAATATCAAGTACTTGGTAAGTCTTCAACAAACATCTATTATTTTTAACAAATGTAAGAGAGAATGTGAATAAGAGATGAGAGGTTTTGTTAGGAAATTATTGCATTTAAATTTTTGTATCTCCTATATATATACGACCAAATGTAAAACTGATAGCTAGTGGGAAGCAGCCGCATAGCACAGGAGATCAGCTCCGTTCTCTGTGACCTCCTAGAGGGGTGGGATAGGGAGGGTGGGAAGGAGACGCAAGAGGGAGGGGATATGGGGATACATGTATATGTATAGCTGATTCATTTCGTTATAAAGCAGAAACTAACACACCATTGTAAAGCAATTATACTCCAATAAAGATGTTAAAAAATAAATAAAATAAAATCCTAATTAAATAATAAACATAATTTTTTTTAACCTTTTTAATTATGGTTACCTCCCTCATTTCATACTCCTTCCAGCCATTCCCACACAAGATCACTGACAAACACACAACCGTGAATTACTGAAAAAATATCTTCTTTCAAGTACAGTTTGCAATTGTTTCTATATAGGTAGGCTTCCCCAGGAGGGAGAAACTCTATAATGCAAATTTGGACTTTGACCACTCAATATTCTCCCCAGTCACTCTCTAAATACTTATGTTCTCAGAACTCTTTTGTTAATGTAAGATTAATCTGAAAAAAAAAATTGAGGACTATCTAACATTAAAGATAAATAAAAGCTTTAAACATAAATGACTTTCAAGAGGCATTTATACTGTCTCATAGCCTTCCTAAACTTCTGTCCTCCATAGAAAAATGTTCAGTGATGAAATTAGGAAGGAAGAGAATAGGCAGATGGGAGGGTAGTAAGGGATAGATTTTCAATTTGCTTATACTAATTCTAATTCAGCAGAATATTCATGGCAGACAATAAACACTCAATAGATCCTTAATATAGTCAACACTCCATATCCGCAGTTGGTTAACTCTGCAGGTTCCGGATATGGAGGGACAACTGTACTACACCATTATATGCAAGGAACCTGAGCATCCAGGATTTTTTTGTACCCACAGGGGTCTTGGAACCAATCCCCTATGGATACTGAGGTACCACTGTAATGGATTCAGTATTAGTTGAATATCTATTATTATCAAGACCTTTCGAGGCCTAGGGAATTCCTATTTTAGTGAAGAAATGCTGTTTGTTGATTCATTTATTCAGCAAATACTTAAGGATCACATAGACTGTGCCAGATACTGGGCAGCACTCTGGATGCTGGGGAGAAGCAGCCAGTTGTGACTCCTGAATTCCACAGACCTTCCAGGTTGGTGTTTAGAAGAATATTTAAATGCTATGGATAAAGATTGAGAATACATTTAATTCTACCTAAGGGAGAATGAAATAACATGCAGAAATTTGTGGAGCATCTATTGATGGATAAGCCAAGTTTTGCACACAGATGTGTCATTTATGCCATCCTGCTGGTTTTATTATAGTGCTATTTGTTTCTGATATGCTTCTGATAATTTTGCATATATTAAATAGAACATTTTACTATAGTACAATCTGTAATTTTATTTGAGTGTTATTCTATTATATCTTTCAGCCAATATTTGTTCTAACTTGCTGTCCTTAATTCAGTTTATTATGAAGTATGATTTACAGCACTATAAACACTACCTGCCATTTTTTTTGTTTTGATTAACATCTGTGACTCATATGTCTGACTGAAGAAAAAGCAAGTGATAGTGTTTAACCTGCTGCAAAGAAGTGAAAGATGTATCACACAGGATATTAAAATGGAAGTCATATAGCTGGGAAGACCCATCAGAAAGTGACTGAAAAAACAGATGGCAAAGATTATCATACAATCTAGGAGTGGTGGTGAATGGAATTTCATATTATGAAAGATATCAGGAAATTTAGTACAACTTGGCAATATGGCCAAAGAATTGTATAAAAGGTAGCTGAAAGAAAATACGATTACAACAATCATAAATATTCTGTGCTCTACACACATGCACTATGCTGTAAACTTATTCCTATGGGGATCATGCTATGAGGGTCCCATAAATGACTAACCTGGTTAATAAGACCATGTCCAATAATGCAGCCCCCGCATTCAATGAGTATATGTGAGCACAGTGCTCTTTATGTTTCTTATATCAGGACAGGAAAATTCAAAAAATAAGTAGAATTTAAGCTGAACTTGGAACAATAAATTGTGTTTCAACAGATGGTCAATGAAGAGAAGAGAAAATTAGAAGAAATGACCTAGATATGTATGCCATATTCTGGGGCTTTGAGAATGGTACAAGATGAGGCTATGACCAAGATAAGGTTTGAGAATGGGAGAAAAATATAGAAATTTAAAGAAAAAGAGGGGCTTCCCTGGTGGCGCAGTGGTTGAGAGTCCGCCTGTCGATGCAGGGGATACGGGTTCGTGCCCCGGTACGGGAAGATTCCGCATGCCGCGGAGCAGCTGGGCCCGTGAGCCTTGGCCGCTGAGCCTGCGCGTCTGGAGCCTGTGCTCCGCGGCGGGAGGGGCCATAGCAGTGAGGGGCCCGCGTACCATAAAAAAAAAAAAAAGAATTGTAGAAATTAGTATTGAATTCATATGTTATTAAAGTATAGGTAGTTATTTTAAATAGCTTTGATATGAAGTTGAAAATATCATTAATATAATCTAATGTAAAAAAGGAAAAAAATGGAAACCATTTACTTTACATGAGCTTACATTTTTTTTTTACATTTCCTATTCACTAATTTTACAAGTTGTCTTAATATGCATCTTTCTTATATGTCAATCTCAACTATCTAGAACACAAGCAAGAAGTAAGGTAAAATTACTATAAATAACTGTAAAATTTTCTGGAATTTATTTTATTGACAATAGACATCCTCTCTTCTATTTAACAGTTTAAATTCTTTTTCTGTGCCAATCCCACTTCTTAGTCCACAAGAAATCAAAAACAATAACTTTAAAAGGTAGTAGTGGAGATTTCTGCTTCTGGATATAAGGCAGTAGCTTGCAGGAAAATAAGACCAACTAAAATGAAAAAGAAAAAATTCTTTCTAGAATTGCTAGCCAGGATTTGAGGGAATAAAAGAGAGGTGGGCTGAAGTTCTGCAAGCTGCTCTAATCACAGTACATTTGTCAGTTTGGGGGAAGGCAAAAAAGGCTATGAGGTCAGACACAGAGCTGTTACTAAGAGGACAGAAAACCAGCAGTGCTTTCAGCAATTTCATAAGTCTTAGGAAGAAAAGGATAATTTCGAGCTACAGTGGCAGGCAAAACTTGGAAGGCCAATATCTCAGAAAAATGGAAGCATGGAGAAGTAAGGGAAAATCTTGTGATTTTTTTGACTTTGGGGCATCCACTGAATTCTTAAACTACACAGGGAAAGAAGAGAAGCTAAAGACAAAGTCGCTCAAAAATATCACATAATTTTTGACAATCTTAAAATGTTGAAGAAATTTAAAAAATTGGAGGACATAGTGGGGAGAGGGGCTCTTGGTAAACACACTGTAAGTAGTTCAGTTCTTGATTGGATTAAGATATTCTGCCCTGCTCTAGTTATCCAGCAGAAGGAAACATGAATCCTCTCTGGAGCAAAATACAATTATTCAGAGTTTCTACACTTATTAATGCAAAGTGTCCCATAATCAATAAGAAATACTCAGCACACCAAGAAAAATAAATGAGAGCAAAATGTGACCTGGGGAAGAGTTAAACGTTGTATTTACTGAGGACATACTTAAACGTTTTTAAGTAAAGAAAATAGGTGATATAATAAAGAATTTCACCAGACAACTGGAATCTATAAAATAAAATAAGCATATAATTTTTACTATTTACAAATTCAACAACAACTTAACAAATAGATGAGTCTACTGACTAATTGGATATAGCAAAAGAGAGGTTAGTGATTAGAAGTGAAGATATCCTTTCACTCTTCATGCAGTTAGTTAGAATATCTTCAATAGAAGATATTCTAACTAACTGCATGAAGAGTGAAAGGATAGAAAACAGAGAAAAGAGAATAAGAGACATGTGAGGAGAAAGAGAAATGTTATAACATACTTGCAATTTGAGTTCCAATAGGATAGGAGGAAGAGTACAGAACAGAGCAATACTTAATGATAGTCAAGAATTTTCCAAGAGTGACAAAAGACATCAACCCACAGATTTAAGAAATGCTGCAAAACCAGAACAAGATAAATTATAGAGAAAGGCGCACCATGGACTTGTCCTTTGCTAATACCCTCAGGGTTGAATCTGGGTAAAGTGAGCAAATGTTGGTATTACTGAGAAAGTAGAGATACCTGAATGGGAAGATGACATGAGGGAAACAGTGTGAATTTGATTGTAGAAATGATCACAAAGTAAGCAAAGAAAGCAGAGATAAATGCCCTCATGAGATGTCTGCCAGAAGATGTGGAAGAGAAGTCATCCATGACCAAAGGAGATTCCTCTGCCCCAGGAGAGGAAAGAGACTTCCTCAAGAAACAGTGGGAGGAGGAACTCAAGTTTGCAAATTGAACCCCCTTGGTCTTCATTTGGTTTATATAAAAATGAAAGGGTTGGTGGAGGTAATTGTTGATATATGTATACAGCATTTTATGATTGTCAGTGTTTTCATGTATTTTGTCTCTCATCTTATAATAAGTATGCTTTGATTGTGACAGGACAGATATTTAAAAAATCTCCATTTCAACCACAGTAAAATTCAACTTGAGAAAACTTGGGTGTATTGTTGCTATAGGATCCTTCTGGCTATAACTGTCTAGAAGTTGACCTCTAAGGGAAGGAGGTATGTTTTAATTAATTAATTATTTATTTATTTAAAATTTTATATACTTTTTATTATTTTTTACTGAAGCAAAGTTGACTTACATATTATATTAGTTTCAGGTGTACAACATAGTGATTCAATATTTTTATAGATTACACATCATACAAAGTTATTACAATATTATTCACTGTATTCACTGTGCCGTGCATTACATTTCTGTAGTTATTTATTTTAAAATTTGTACTTGGTACCTCTTAATCCCCTTCACCTATTTCACCCATACTTCTATTCCCCTCCCTTCTGGCAAAGACTCGTTCTTTCTCTGTATCTATGAGTCTGTTTCTGTTTTATCATATTTTTTTTCTTTAGATTCTACATATAAGTGAAAACACACAGTATTTGCCTTTCTCTGTCTGACTTATTTCACTTTGTATAATACCATCTAAGTCCATCCATGTTGTCACAAATGCAAGAGTTCCTTCTTTTTTATGGCTGAGTAATATTCCACTGCGTGTGTGTGTGTGTGTGTGTGTGTGTGTGTGTGTGTGTTGTGTGTGTGTGTGTTGTGTGTGTGTGACATCATCTCAATCTATTCTTCTGTCAATGGACACTTAGGATGTTTCCATGTCTATTTTTTGTTTCATACACACTGTATTTTATTTTTACAAGAGATAAACTGACACCAAGCATTGTAAATGGATGACCACAACATAAGCAAAAATGATTGCAATTACCAAACACAAAACACACTCATACTATGTCATAATATTGATATTCAGTCCAGTAATCCTCCACTGTAAAGCTCCTTTACTTTGCAGTGAAAATTGATTTGTATATTTTTTGCCTCTGAGTCTGTGTGAGTTTTTTTTTTTAATTCAAACAGAAAGTCACAAAAATTATAATCATACTCATCAGTTCACTCAGTCCCATGTAATTATTTTTTTTTTCATCTTGATCTTTTGTTAGCACTTCTATGAATTCATCAGTTTTCCATTAGAGTTCTGAAAACACTTATTCATTCAGGTCAGCAGTATACTCAGTTACCAGAAACCTGTACTTGTCAGAGTCTTTTCCATGAATTCCTTGAAGATGAAACCCTTTTATAGGAACATTTTTGCAAAAGCATCAGAGTAAACCCAGAACTGTCTGTAAATGACATGAGACTTTAAAATGACCACAGTTAAAGATTTGATGAAAGTTCATAATAATGCAATTGACAAGGAAATTTAGTTATTTCTGAGATATACATTTTAAAGTAATAACTAGAATTATGACTTATAACATTATACCAGAGCATATAAGATTTTTAGAAATTTCATGTAATGTCTGAAACATTTATATTAACATATTTCCATATAAATAACCCAAAGAAAGTTTAGTATTTGTTTGTTTGTTTGTTTGTTTGTTTATACTGCAGGTTCTTATTAGTCATCAGTTTTATACACATCAGTGTATACATGTCAATCCCAATCACCAAATTCAGCACACCACCATCCCCACCCCACTGTGGTTTTCCCCCCATGGTGTCCATACGTTTGTTCTCTACATCTGTGTCTCAACTTCTGCCCTGCAAACCGGTTCATCTATACCATTTTTCAAGATTCCACATACATGCATTAATACACGATATTTGTTTTTCTCTTTCTGACTTACTTCACTCCGTATGACAGTCTCTAGATCCCTCCAAGTCTCAACAAATGACTCAATTTCGTTCTTTTTTATGGCTGACTAATATTCCATTGTATATATGTACCACACTTCTTTATCCATCCGTCTGTCAATTGGCATTTTGGTTGCTTCCATGACCTGGCTATTGTAAATAGTGCTGCAATGAATATTAGGGTACATGTGTCTGTTTGAGTTATGGTTTTCTCTGGGTATATGCCCAGTAGGGGAATTGCTGGCTCATATGTTAATTCCATTTTTAGTTTTCTAAGGAACCTCCATACTGCTCTCCATAGTGGCTGTATCAATTTACATTCCCACCGACAGTGCAAGAGGGCTCCCTTTTCTCCACACCCTCTCCAGCATTTGTTGTTTGTAGATTTTCTGATGATGCCCATTCTAACTGGTGTGAGGTGATACCTCATTGTAGTTTTGATTTGCATTTCTCTAATAATTAGTGATGTTGAGCAGCTTTTCATGTGCGTTTTGGCCAACTGTATGTCTTCTTTAGAGAAATGTCTATTTAGGTCTTCTGCCCATTTTTGATTGGGTTGTTTGTTTCTTTAATATTGAGCTACATGAGCTGTTTATATATTTTGGAGATTAATCCTTTGTCCATTGATTCATTTGCGAATATTTTCTCCCATTCTGAGGGTTGTCTTTTCATCTTGTTTATGGTTTCCTTTGCTGTTGAAAAGCTTTTAAGTTTCATTAGGTCCCATTTGTTTATTTTTGTTTTTATTTCCATTACTCTAGGAGGTGGATCAAAAAAGATCTTGCTGTGATTTATGTCAAAGAGTGTTCTTCCTATGTTTTACTCTAAGAGTTTTATAGTGTCCAGTCTTACATTTAGGTCTCGAATCCATTTTGAATTTATTTTTGTGTATGGTGTTAGGGAGTGTTCTAATTTCATTCTTTTACATGTAGCTGTCCAGTTTTCCCAGCACCACTTATTGAAGAGACTGTCTTTTCTCCATTGTATATCTTTGCATCCTTTGTCATAGATTAGTTGACCATAGGTGTGTGGGTTTATCTCTGGGCTTTCTATCTTGTTCCATTGATCTATGTTTCTGTTTTTGTGCCAGTACCATATTGTCTTGATTACTATAGCTTTGTAGTATATTCTGAAGTAAGGGAGTCTGATTGCTCCAGCTCCATTGTTGGCCCTCAAGACTGCTTTGGCTATTTGGGGTCTTTTGTGTCTCCATACAAATTTTAAGATGATTTGTTCTAGTTCCGTAAAAAATGCCATTGGTAATTTGATAGGGATTGCATTGAATCTGTAGATTGCTTTGGGTAGTATAGTCATTTTCACAATATTGATTCTTCTAATCCAAGAACATGGTATATCTCTCCATCTGTTGGTATCTTTAATTTCTTTCATCAGTGTCTTATAGTTTTCTGCGTACAGGTCTTTTGTCTCCCTAGGTAGGTTTATTCCTAGGTATTTTATTCTTTTTGCTGAAATGGTAAATGGGAGTGTTTCCATAATTTCTCTTTCAGATTTTTCATCATTACTGTATAGGAATGCAAGAGATTTCCGTGCATTAATTTTGTATCCTGCAACTTTACCAAATTCATTGATTAGCTCTAGTAGTTTTCTGGTGGCATCTCTAGGATTCTCTATGTAGAGTATCACTTTATCTGCAAACAGTGACAGCTTTACTTCTTCTTTTCCAATTTGGATTCCTTTTATTTCGTTTTATTCTCTGATTGCCATGGCTAGGACTTCCAAAACTGTGGTGAATAATAGTGGTGAGAGTGGGCATCCTTGTCTTGTTCCTGATCTTAGAGGAATTGCTTTCAGTTTTTCACCATTGAGAATGATGTCTGCTGTGGGTTTGTCATATATAACCTTTATTATGTTGAGGTAGGTTCCCTCTATGCCCACTTTCTGGAGAGTTTTTATCATAAATGGGTGTTGAATTTTGTCAAAAGCTTTTTCTGCATCTATTGAGATGATCATATGGGTTTTATTCTTCAATTTGTTAATATGGTGTATCACATTGATTGATTTGCATATATTGAAGAATCCTTGCATCTCTGGGATAAATCCCACTTGATCATGGTGTATGATCCTTTTAATGTGTTGTTGAATTTTGTTGTATTTTGTTGAGGATGTTTGCATGTATATTCATCAGTGATATTGGTGTGTCATTTTGCTTTTTTGTAGTATCTTTGTCTGGTTTTGGCATCAGGGTGATGGTGGCCTCACAGAATGTATTTGGGAGTGTTCCTTCCTCTGCAATTTTTTGGAAGAGTTTGAGAAGGATGGGTGTTAGCTCTTCTGTAAATGTTTGATAGAATTGACATGTGAAGCCATCTGGTCCTGGACTTTTGTTTGTTGGAAGATTTTTAATCACACTTTGAATTTCATTACTTTTGATTGGTCTGTTCATATTTTCTGTTTCTTCCTGGTTCAGTCTGTGAAGGTTATACCTTTCTAAGAATTTGTCCATTTCTTCCAGGTTGTCCATTTTATTGGCATAAAGTTGCTTGTAGTAGTCTCTTAGGATGCTTTGTATTTCTGCTGTGTCTGTTGTAACTTCTCCTTTTTCACTTCTAATTTTATTGATTTGAGTCCTCTCCTTTTTCTTGATGAGTCTGGCTAATAGTTTATCAATTTTGTTTATATTCTCACAGAACCAGCTTTTAGTTTTATTGATCTTTGCTCTTGTTTTCTTTGCTTCTATTTCATTTATTTCTGCTCTGATCTTTAAAATTTCCTTCTGCCAACTTTGGGTTTTGTTTGTTCTTCTTTCTCTAGTTCCTTTATGTGTAAGGTCAGATTGTTTACTTGAGATTTTTCTTGCTTCTTGAGGTAGGCTTATATAGCTATAAACTCCCCTCCTAGAACTGCTTTTGCTGCATCCAATAGGTTTTGGATCACCGTGATTTCATTGTCATTTTTTTCTAGGTATTTTTTGATTTCCTCTTTGATTTCTTCAGTGATCTCTTGGTTATTTAGTAACATATTCTTAGCCTCCATGTGTTTGTGTTTTTTACGTTTTTTTCCCTGTAATTGATTTCTAATCTCATAGAGTTGTGGTCAGAAAAGGTGCTTGATATGATTTCAATTTTCTTAAATTTACTGAGGCTTGATTTGTGACCCACGATGTGATCTATCGTGGGGAAGATAGTGTAATATGTTGTTTCTGGATGGAATATCCTATAAATATCATTTAAATCTATGTGGTCTATTGTGTCCTTTAAAGCTTGTGTTTTCTTGTTTATTTTCATTTTGGATGATCTGTCCATTGGTGTAAGTGAGCTGTTAAATTCCCTATTATTGTGTTACTGTCGATTTCCTCTTTTATAGCTGTTAGCAGTTGCCTTATGTATTGAGGTGCTCCTATGTTGGGTGCATATATATTTATAATTGTTATATTTTCTTGGATTGGTCCCTTGATAATTATGTAGTGTCCTTCCTTGTCTCTTGTAACATTCTTTATTTTAAAGTCTATTTTATCTGATATGAGTATAGCTACTCCAGCTTTCTTTTGATTTCCATTTGCATTGAATATCTTTTTCCATCCCCTCACTTTCAGTCTGTATGTGTCCCTAGGTCTGAAGTGGGTCTCTTGTAAACAGCATATATATGGGTCTTGTTTTGGTATCCATTCAGCAAGCCTATGTCTTTTGGTTGGAACATTTAATCCATTCACGTTTAATGTAATTATCAATATGTATGTTCTTATGACCATTTTATTAATTGTTTTGTTTTTGTTTTGTAGATCATTTTCTTCTCTTTTGTTTCACACTTAGAAAAGTTCCTTTAGCATTTGTTGTAGAGCTGGTTTGGTGGTGCTGAACTCTCTCAGCTTTTGCTTGTCTGTAAATGTTTTAATTTCTCCATCAAATCTGAATGAGATCCTTGCTGGGTAGAGTAATTTTGTTTGTAGGTTCTTCCCCTTCATCACTTTAAGTATATCATGCCACTCCCTTCTGGACTGTAGAGTTTCTGCTGAGAAATCAGCTGTTAACCTTATGGAAGTTCCCTTCTATGTTATTTTTCATTTTTCCCTTGCTGCTTTCAATAATTTTTCTTTGTCTTTAATTTTTGTGAATTTGATTACTATGTGTCTCAGTGTGTTTTTCCTTGGGTTATCCTGTATGGGACTCGCTGCGCTTCCTGGACTTAGGTGGCTATTTCCTTTCCCATGTTAGGGAAGTTTCAACTATAATCTCTTCAAATATTTTCTCAGGTCCTCTCTCTCTCTCTTCTCCTTCTGGGACCCCTTTAATGTGAATGTTGTTGCGTTTAATGTTGTCCCAGAGGTCTCTTAGGCTGTCTTCATTTCTTTTCATTCTTTTTTCTTTATTTTGTTCTGCAGCAGTGAATTCCACCATTCTGTCTTCCAGGTCACTTATCTGTTCTTCTGCCTGAGTTATTCTGCTATTGATTCCTTCTAGTGCAGTTTTCATTTCAGTTATTGTATTGTTCATCTCTGTTTATTTGTTCTTTAATTCTTCCAGGTCTTTGTTAAACATTTCTTGCATCTTCTCAATCTTTGCCTCCATTGCTTTTCCGGGGTCCTGTATCATCTTCACCTTCATTATTCTGAATTCTTTTTCTGGAAGGTTGCCTATCTCCACTTCATTTAGTTGTTTTTCTGGGATTTTATCTTGTTCCTTCATCTGGTACATAGCCCTCTGCCTTTTCATCTTGTCTATCTTTCTGTAAATGTGGTTTTTGTTCCACAGGCTGCAGGATTGTAGCTCTTCTTGCTTCTCCTCTCTGCCGTCTGGTGGATGAGGCTATCTAAGAGGCTTGATCGGAGGGACTGGTGGTGGGTAGAGCTGACTGTTGCTCTGGTTGGCAGAGCTCAGTAAAATTTTAATCCACTTGACTGTTGATGGATGGGGCTGGGTTCCCTCCCTGTTGGTTGTTTGGCCTGAGGCAACCCAACACTGGAACCTATCTGGGCTCTTTGGTAGGGCTAATGACAGACTCTGGGAGGGCTCATGCCAAGGAGTACTTCCCAGAACTTCTGCTGTCAGTGTACTTGTCCCCATGGTGGGCCACCACACCCTCCCCCCCACCTCTGCAGGAGACCCACCAACACTAGCAGGTAGGTCTGGTTCAGTCTCCCCTGGGGTCACTGCTCCTTCCCCCGGGTCCTGATGCACACACTACTTTGTGTATGCCCTCCAAGACTGGAGTCTCTTCTTTCCCTTGTCCTGTCGAAGTCCTGCAGTCAATTCCTACTAGGCTTCAAAGACTGATTCTCTAGGAATTCCTCCTGCTGTTGCCGGACCCCCACAGTGGGAAGCCTGATGTGGGGCTCAGAACCTTCACTCCAGTGGGTGGACTTCTGTGGTATAAATGTTCTCCAGTCTGTGAGTCACCCACCCAGCAGTTATGGGATTTGATTTTGCTGTGATTGCGCCCCCCCTACCATCTCATTGTGGCTTCTCCTTTGTCTTTGAATGTGGTGTATCTTTTTTGGTGAGTTACAGTGTCTTCCTGTCTATGATTGTCCAGCAGCTAGTTGTGATTTTGGTGTTCTCACAAGAGGGAGTGAGAGCACATCCTTCTACTACACCATCTTGGTTCCTCTCTTCAGGAGGTATGTTTTTAAATTAAAAAATTGAGTCTTTGAAACTTTGGTATTATTATGGAATTATAGTTAATACTTATAGGAGTGAAAATGCTATTATGGTTTTGTTTTTAGGAACACTTTTCTTGTGGGGCTATAGACTGAAATATTTTTGAGTATGACACCTGGTGTTTGCATCAAAATAATACAGGAAGTATAATGACAGTGTTCTGTATCTTGCTTTGGGTGATTCTGAAATGGATATGTATAATTGTTGAAGTTCATCAAGCTGAAAGCTTAAGATTTTTGAGTTTAGAGCATGTACCTTATATCTAAACAAGAAAAAATACCAAAAAGTAACTAGCAAAAAGTCTTAAAGAATATAACAATGACTGAGGACTTATACTATCACAATCAAGACATGGATAGCTACAGTGATGAAAACAGTGTGTTTTGGTCTAGGTATAGAAAAATGGACCAATGGAAATGAATGGAACATTAGAAACAGGCTCAAAAATGTATACTGATCTGATATAATGAAGTTTATCCTGTAGTGAAATTAGAAAAGAATGGTTCTTTCAGGGATGGTTATGGGTCAACTGGATATACATATGAAAAAAAATCAATCTTACCTGCTACTGCACAATATATTATACAATTTCAGGTGGAAAAATGTAAATGTGAAAGGTAGAAAAATAAATCTTCCAGAAAAAATTCACAGGACAGTATCTTCATGACCTTGGAGTATACAGATTTTTTTTTCAAACTAGGTAACAAAAGTACTAACCATAAAGAAAAATAATAATAAATAGAGCTACATTTACACTAAGGGCTTCTGTTTATTCAAAGAAACCATTGAGAAAATGGATAGGTAATGCACAGACTAGGAGAAAATATTTGCAATGTGTACAGTTAATACAGGCTTACACAGACTATTATAGGAAATTATGCAAATTGACAAAATAGAAAACTCCATAGAATACTTAAAGAAAAGATTTGAATAGGCCTTATAGAAGAGGGTATCCAAATGTCCAGTCAACATATAAGAAGGTGCTCAACCTCACTGACCACAGAGAAATGCAAATTAAAATCGAATCATTTCAAATGCAATCATTGAACCACCTCCAGAATATTATATTAAAAAGAGATAATACCCAGCTTTAGTGAGAATGTGAAGTAACTGGACTTTTTATATACTTCTGGTGGGAGCGTAAAATAGTAAAAATAACATGGAAATTGTTTGGTATTATCTATTGATGCAGAACATACACTCATTTTGTGACCCAGCAATTTTATTCTTTGGTGTATACTCAACAGATAAGTATAAACATATTCAATAAAACATATACATGAATTTTCATAGCAGCATTATGTATTGAAACTAATAACTGGTTATAGCCCAAATGAACACTGACAGAAGAATAGATAAATATACTGTATCCTATTTGTAAAAGCAAATATTTCCTAGTAATGGGAACACACAAATTGCTGCTATACAGAACACCATTCATAATATTGAGTGAAAGATCTAGACATCAAAGGGAATATATGATACCAGTTATATATAGTTCAAAATAGGTAGAATTAATATATGATAGTGAAACCAAGTAGAACCCTGTGGGTCTCCTGGGCATGGAAGCCTTTCTGTCCCCTCTTTCTTGTTTGTAGGGAACAGTCTCCAGCCTGTATGACCTTCCCTGAGTTCCAAAGGGCAGATTGGAACAAGAAAGCATCTGAGGGAAGATTAAAGGGACCAGAGAAGCTCATCAAGAAGATTACCTGAGACCAGATTAGAAGAGTGCAGGCCCTGTGTATACCTTAATCTTATCAGCAACCCCATCCTTGAACTATTACTATAAAACTCATCAAATCCTCCCAGGTTGGGACACGTAGTTTTCAGAGGGCAGGAGCTACCATATCCCACTTTTCCTGGCAAAGCAATAAAGCTATTCTTTTCTACTTCACCAAAAACTGTCTGAGACTCAATTTGGCACTGGTGCACAGAGGCCGAGGTTTTGGCATCAACAGAAGTCAGTAGAGCGTGTTTGTAGGGTAGTAATTTGGAGAGAGCATACAGGGGCTTTTGGAATGCTGTTAATATTCTATTGTTTGAATATGTGTTAAGAAGACACTGAGAACAACAAAAAAAGAACACAAGGTTTTCAAAGTTTATCATTTGTTAATTATATATTAATATAAAATGTAAGCCTTTTTCCACAAATGTACACACACATAATATGCTACATATTAGAAGAATACACAATGAAATTAGAAAAACACACATACACACACAATAAAATTAGCAAAAAGATTTGCTAGAAAAATTGTGGATCAGAATTTTTCTAGAAAGTAGTTTCATCACTCAAAAATCAGTGCAATGTGGACCTATTGTATTTGGTGAAAGTATAATAGCTCTACAAACTTCAAGAGGCTTTGAGAACATTTTCCTTTAATACAGCAAAACATGTTATTGATCTTAAAGGTGAAAAAGTGTAATAAAACAAGGTTAAATGCTATTTGATACATATGTTTTTTAAGATTTTTTTTATTCTCTTAGTTTCCAAATAGCCATTCCCACTCAACCCTGACTTTTTTTTTCCCTTCTGATAAATATTACCTTGGTTCCTAGGGAAGACCAGGTAGAACTTTGACATCTCTAAGGCACAGAGAAAGAATGCAAGTTTCTCCAAGAACTTTTGTTTCCTAACACCAAAATTGTTAAAATATCTGTAAGTCTTTTGAGACAAATAGGGAGGTTTGGGGATTTGTAAAGAGGAAAGCTGGGCATTTTGTGTTCTTGTAAAGGCTTGATTTGTAAAACAAGTTTTACAAGTTGTCCTCAATTTTTAGAAGTTGTTTTTAATTCCTCAAAGAATTGTGTTGCAGCCTGAATGATATCAAGGGCCTGACCCGCCCATCCAACTGCATTATCTTCAATTTGCTTCTTTATATCAGAGATAAGATATTCAACTAAGATGGAAATCAAAAGATTCCTTGTTCTAGATTTAGGGCTATTTGCCTTTGGAATATTTTTCTTTTTCTCTGGGTACAGAGTTTCATTCAGATTAGGGGAGAGGCTTAAAAGAAGTTCCTATAGGCTCTTGAGCTCTGGATATCAGCTTTTAATCTGGCCGATTTCTGACCTTACAGTTATTTAGAAAACAAAACAACAAAAAAAAACTTTCAACAATCTTGTCAAGTTCCAGCCAAGCCAAAGAAACAGTAAACATTCCTGGCAGTACTGAATAATCTCAAAACCTTCTACCCTCCCAAGATCCAGAGCCACTCCCAAAGATAACCAAGAAAAAAATAACTTAGTTCAACCCTGAAAGCTGGCAACAGTTAGTAGGCCCCTAGCCACAAATGGGGCACAGCCCACATTTCTGGCCAGTCATATTTTGCAGCCCCCAACCTGATGGTTGAGCTGCTTACATACATAAGAACAGACAGTCTGGGTACACCAGGCAGGCAAAAGCCAAGCCAAGTTCTCAGGAAATGAAATGAGACAAACAAGAAGTATAGCTGTCCCTGGGAGAGAAAAGATTGACAACAATGGGTACCTCAAAACTGAAGTGACAAGAGTCTGGACTTGGAAAGGAAGGGGCAACATGAAATTTTACCATCTTCTCTGAACCAGGCACTACAGAGGAACAGGAGAAATGACTCTAGTAAGAATTGTCACCCTTCACAGGCTTCTGCTAGTTTTCCCAGGATCCCATCTTCAGACTCTGGAGTCAGTGGGTTTAAAATAGAGACTGTAGCCTTGATATCTACCAGAATTTGGCAAGGTTTTCTATTAATTTTAATTTTAGTTTCTCCTTCGTTGTTTAAGGGAATAACTGGTAGCAATTTACCAGAGAATCCCTCAAAGTCCTGTCAACTCTGGGAGGGACTCATATGGGGTCTCTCATTTGAGGTTGGATATGGGGGCATTCGAGTTGGTGTGAAAGAATTTGATAAAATCTTTGAGGACGAACTTTTTTTCAGTGTCCCAGTTAATTGCAAATGAGACAGATTTCTGGGCCAGTGTTTTGATGATGGACCCCTAGGAAAGTGCAATGATGGAGGCACAGGTGTTTTAGCTTTTTGGCCTTGGAGCCTTTGCAGTTGTAAGGCCACTAACTTGGTGGACTTTGGTTTACGGTCTTGTAGTCTTTTCAGGGTGGAAAGGCAATTCACAAAGAGATACAGTAGACTGAGTACTTAGGTAAAGGAGGATAGAGGGGAGTAGCAGCAGTCAGGTAAGCCATATAGTGCTCTGCTTTAGGTACCTCATGCATCTTTTTCTTTTCTTTTGCAATGAATCTTTCAATGAAGCTCTTTGGGAATCTTGAAGCCTTCTGGAAGCTTCTGGATATCAATTAAAATGGGTATTCTATTCTGTTTGTTGATTTGGGAAACTTTGCTTTAAAATGCACTTTTTAAATGAAGGAACATTTTCATGGCCATTGTAATTCTAGGTTGCCTTACTAAGATTTTGCCATTTTTGTATATTATTTATAGCTTTTGGGACCACAGTTCTCAGAGAGAAAATAAGCAAGTGTGCCAGAAGGTGGTGCATTCAATTCTTTGAAACTTGAGGATCCCATTTCTTTAGCTAAGCTTTGGGTCTCTCAGAGCCAAATTAATACCTGATAAGAATGTGCCGCTGGGCTGGGGGATTTTGTGGTGTTTTACCTTGTTGCATGGAAATTTTCTTGAGGTTGGCAGTGACCTAGTGTGAATCTAACCCATTCCATGAACAACTTAACCTAGCACAGGAGACTTAGAGTTAGGTGGGAGCTCTAACACCTCTTAAGTGCTCAACTTTTGACCACCAGTTTTGTGGCTTTGGCTTCTGAGATTTCCATTAGCAATAGATCTATTATTCCTTTCACAAGAAGATTTCTTTGCAGTGGTGTACGCCCTGATAGCTTTTAATGGACTGACTTGTGTCTACTTAGATTTTAATTTCTATGATCAAAACAGTCTGAATTTCTTGTCTTAATTTACTTCTCCAAGACCTCTAGTGGTTTATTCTGTGAACTTACTTCAAAGCTTTGCGAGTCTCCTACTAGCTGCCACCCATTGAGAACTCTAAATATAACTACCCCCAAACCTTTCTGGGAACTTTAACAAATCCCAGAACCTTGCCAGGGTCTCAGAACTTTTCTGGAACCTTTAACAAACCCTGGAAACTTTCCTGGATCCCAGAACATTTCTGGGAACTTTAATAAACCCTAGAACCTTTCCAGGGCCCCAGAACTCTCTCTATATATAGTTTGGATTGGAGAACTGCACACAAGGGGGTGGTGCTCAAATCTGGGACTGACTTACCCAAGGCCCAGGGGTAAGAACAAGACAAAGGGTTTAGTGGGCTTCTTGCCTGTCTGTCTCCTTGTCCCACAGGCCTTAGCAGACAGCTTTGGATCCCATTCCTTGTCACCAAAAACAAATCAAAAATTATTAAAGAAAACAACTTGGGTTATACAAACTTCATGTGTACAAACGCTTCATGAAGCAGACCAGCCTTTTTTTTGGAGAACTGCAAAATGAGCAGAAGGCAAGAAGCTTTTATAGAATAAAGAATAAACAAGAAAGAGCCTAATAGAAAATATCTGATTTGCTAGGGCCTCATAGTCAACCTTTCTTGGGGTGAAAAAACCCAGAGTTGCCTTGGCGTTGGGATTGCCTGACTTTGTGATCAAGCAGACTGTTTATTGGGACACAAAAGTTATCTAAGTTTCTGTTTGTTGACATGGAACCCTAGGCAGGACATCTTGGGACCAGAATTTTATTTCAACAGCACCAAAGCTAGTTTTCAGCCAGAGTTTCTGCCAAGTCCTGAAACCTTGAGGTTCTGCTTTAATGACTGCATAAAGGAGGACAGAAGATAAAGCTTCTGTCTGCCTAAGGTGCAGAATTGTATTGGTGACTCCACGTAAAGCAGCACCCCAACCTTAATGAAAATTAAACACACTGCACAGAAAGAGACAGACTGGAAAACTTTCAAATCTTGGCCTTGGAAATGAATGGAGCCAAAAATACCCCCTATGAATTCATAATCAAAAGATGGCTTTGACTTAGGCTGAAAACCTACGAAGATAATACAATTCCACATCTTCCAAGTGATTAATATATTTTAGCACATTACAAATGAAAAGGTAAAGATCATATTATCTTGATAAATGATGAAAATGTGCAATTAAATTCAACATCCATTCTTTTTAAATATTTTTAGCAAAAGAGAAATAGAAAGTCTTTTTTAACTTAGTAAAGTACATGTACAAAAATAATTTTAAAGTATCACACTTGATTGAGAAAAAAATGAAAACATTCTCTTTAACATTAGAAACAACACAAGGATGCCTGCCATCATTACTCTTAATTAAACATAATTATGAGGTCCTTGCCTGTGCAGGCAAGTCAAAAAAACAAGTAAATATAAGAAATGGAAAAAATACTTTTTATAAAATATGATTCTCCACAGAGAAAATCTGCCTAAATCTACTGATAAATTAATAGAATGAAATGAGAGAGTTTAGCAAGGCTCAAAATACAAAAATCAATCCATTTCTAAAATCTAGCACCCATCTTATTATCTTCTTAATAAGAAAAAGTGATCATTTACAATAGCAACAAAAAATAGGAACAAATCTTTTTTAATGTGCAAAGTTTGTAGGGAGCAAATTATTAAACTTTACTGAAGTTTAAACTAAACATTAAAGAAAATCTGAAGAAATGGTAGAAATGTAACTATTTGAAGGATTGGGATACTTAACATTGCTATGATATAGACTTAACCAACTGATAGAAACTGCAATTGTAGTAAAATTCTCAATATGGTTTGTTTCACTTAATTTTAATACATTTAATTTAACAATTGGATTCTAAAAATTTATACCTAAGAGCAAATAATCAAAAATATTCAAAGGCATTCTAGAAAAAGAACAATGTGCAGAGACGGGTCCTTCCACATATTAAAAAGCAGCCATAAAGATATAGTAACTAACACAGGGAAGACTCAATATAGACAAAACACATAGACAAAAGGCACTGAAAGAGAGCTTAAATATAGACTCAGCATATAGAAATAGATGGAAAACTGATTTGAGATAGAACAAAAATAGCAAAGTGGTGTGGAAACAATAGATTCTTAAATCGCAATGTGACAGTAACACCAGTAACAAAAAAGATGGTTAGTTTGGAGAGAGGGGAATATGAGAACTCATTACTTTCTTCTTTGTATTTTCTTCTTTTACATTTCCTAAATCCAAAAAAAATAGAAAGAAACAAATGCCATTAAAATGTGGTGAATGAAGGTAAGGAAGTAGTAATTATAAATAACTCTTGAAGTTTGGCTGTGAAGAAAAGCAGAGAATTTAGACACTAGTTTGAGGGAAGCAAGGACAAGAAGACATTATTTTTGATGTTGGAATGTAGGGTATGTTTATAGGCTGATAGGAATGTTCCAGTGAAGAGTGAAACCTTGATGATGCAGGAAAGTAAGGTGATCAATTATTTAAAAGTTTGTCTGTATAGGGAACTCTTAATCCTTTAAAATTTGATACAAATGAATCAATTAAAATGCAGACATTGTGACCATGAGCTGGAATAGTACTAGGTTCTTTTCCAAATCTCTATTATATGTTTCAAAAAGAGTGGATATTAGCTGAAAGAAAAAAATGCTGGAATATTTCTGGAATAATTTTGGAGATGGAAAAATGTAATGCAGAAATCAGTGTGAAATACATGAGTATGGATACCATGAGACTAAGAAGATAATTTGATACAACTTTACTTTCTTTAGTTTCAATGAGGAAGAGATTCTTTCTTGATAGAAGTTAAAGAGTTCTTTGGAGTTTCTTATTTATAGAAAGTGCTGCAGGTCTACAGAACTACTGAAGAATTTATAAATGCATGGGGTGGGAGGCGGAATATGAATGAAGTTAACATTATTTTAATTCTTCCTTGACACAAAATCCTGTGTATCTATTTTGTTGTACTTTTTAGCCAACTATAGTGTTATGATTCTAATTTATATTAATTAATATAAATATTATTTATGGGCAGGCTTAAAAAAATAAAAAGATCTTGGTAGGCATTACCACTGTTCACCAAAATATGGTGCTTCTGTATTTCTGGACATACAGGAAGATGCACTTCTCCATCCCCTTGAATCAAAGAGTGATGTGACTTGTTTTGGCCAATCTAATGTGAGGAGAACTGAGGCATCTTACTTCTGCTAGAAATCAGTGATCGATTTTCCAGCCTGACTCCTTCTTTCAGATAATTAAAAATTAAATAGCTGGTACTGATTCTTAATATTTTAAGAAAATATAACACATTCCTGATCTTTTTGTACTTATGCGTTGTCTTTATCATTTTATTTTAGGCACCTGGATCTATTTTACCAAAATTTTCTAAAAAATCCTTAAGGCTCACTACTGAAAATATTCCCACCAAATGATTTCAGAAATAATCTTTATGGTTGGGAAGGCACTCCTGCATGTAATAATGAGAAAAGATTATCAGTCAATTCCCAATAATAACTTTTTAAAAGTCTCATACATTGCCTTTCCTGTTTCACTCCTTATTGACTTTTAATACTAAAACAAACAACAATATTGTTTTTATTTCAAGGGTCAATTTACAGAAAACAATAAACTGGCTAAAAGTAATACAGCACTATTACTTAAAATCAAACAAGAAAACAAAGCTGTAAAATTCAGATTACCACTTTGTTCTTATTTTGGCTTGCTGGTGGGAATTTTTTGATGAAGTCTTTTAAAATTCATCAAAAAAGCCTCATACCAGTCAATGATAGTATGCGGGAGAAGAGGTTTTGCTATGTTTAAATTCCATTAGAGCATTGTGGGTTTTCATTTCCTAAGTGGACCTTTTAACTTCTGAAGTCAATCTTTTGAGATCTAAGCTTATTTGCTCTCAGAAAAAATATGGTTTCAGTGACTTAGAAAAATAAAAATTTAAGACAGTGGTAATTTTTAAAAACATATACTTATGAAATATTTCCTAACCATGAACATGTAGCTAAAATCCATTTTTAAATTATTAGTTATAATGCATAAATTTCAATTTTTAATTAAATGGAATTGGCTAAACTGAGCATCAATCAATTGCAATTTTTTCTTCATTTTATTTACAGGAGGAAGCACTAAATAATAAGAAAACAGCTCATAACAGCGATATGGTAAAAAGAAAAAAGAATATTGAGTCACTTCATGATTCTTTTCCAAATTTTGCTGCTACATTTTAATAAAGGCCAGATTAAATTCTAGAGCCACATGCAAGACAAAGTTTGCTTGACCTACATAGGGTCAATGATAAATTCATACTAGATAAATACATGATTATATGAGATAAAAATGCATAAAAAGAATGCTAATTTGTTTTTACCAATTGTATTGATTATATATATTCAAAATATTGCAAAACGAATACCTTCCTTAGGGATTACATCCTTCTTATTTACTAACTTGACTCTGAAGCTTCCGGTTAGACGTGGAAGATTGAACAGTCACTAACATTTATCTCTTTTTCTCATGAAAACTCATTAAAATAGGAATTCAAAATATATAAAACCCATAAGATCAAAGAGAACAAGGTAGGAAATCCCAGCAATGGAGAGTCATGGTTCCTCACTTACAACATATTACCTCCAGGGGCATGACTGATATGAAAAAGAATTGTTTCCACAGCTCCTGGAAACTTCAGTTATTGAAGAATAAATCAGATGGGAAGCCAAAAACAGGAGATTGTATAAAAGTCTGTCTTTGGACCTCTCATTCCCAGGCACTTCCTTACAACTGATAAAGGTAATTTGTATTTTGAGACCAGAAAATGGGGACATCCCTCATGGCCCTGCTCATAACCAAAAATCTAAACCTAAATCAGCTTTCACTTAATGGGAAATTCCTCACTGTCAAGGAAACCTAAAATATGCTAATCACAATCTCCCAACTCTAGAAAATAGGACCTGATAGCCTTATGAGGAAATCTCTGACCTCCTAGCCAATCATGCCCTATTTCTGAGTTGTCTCTTCTAATGTTCTCTAAAACCAAAATCCCTCAGGAAGGGTGCTCCACTGGTTGTGAGGCAGTGCACCCCCACCCCAATCCATGGATTGTTTCCCCTTAAATAAAGGACATGAAGCTTGTTACTAAATTGTTTTAGTTTTGTCATTTGAATGTTTTGTTATGACGTGGGACCCTATGACAGGTGCTAAAGATTCCGGGGACTGCTCCTTAATGCAGGTGAAAGTACCACCAAGCCCTTTGGTTCGCCGTCTTTGGCTCCTCTCAAGGGGTCTCCAGTAGCTTCTCTCAGATCAAGCACTACTTACTTTGCATTCTGAGCTCTTCAAGCTTGTTTGTCCTAACCCTTCTGGATGGAAAATTGGGGTGTGAGAGACTGAAGATTTTTCACAGGGAGACTCAGTGGGTCACAACATTTGGGTTTGTGGCCAACCTCATCAACAAGGTAAATGCTTTTGGGAGTTCCTGACAGGTCGGAAGAACTGTGCACAAGCAGCCAGAAACATTAATGCTGGTTGAATTAGGAAGGCTTATTTCAATAATGGAAAATAATGGGAACCCCTTTATTTCAATCTAAGAAAGCAAGATGGCAGCTGTTAAGGGACTCACAAAGCCTGGAGGTAAGTCCACAGCATAAACCACTGGGGGTCTTTCCTATTTTCTCCACTTTTCTTTCTTTGACTTTCTCATATTTTTTCAACATCTTAAGTTAATGTTTAATTAATTCTGTTCATTTTTTAAATGCAAGTATTTGACTTTATCTCAGAAACCAGCTGTGGCCACTAAAGCATTTGAAAGTATTCCCATTTTCAAAAGTAATTTCTAATTGTAGGTAGAGCATTGTAATTGAGCCAAGTTTTTAGAGGAATGTTATTTTACTTGAATAATTTTAGTGAAATTTTTGTCAGTTAATTTATAATTTTATTATTTTGAAAGAAGGTGTGACTGATACAGTTTCTGCTCATTGGAGTTTACTGAGATTTTCTTCATGGTCTAATAATACTTGAATCTGTTTAGGAAAAAATAAGAGCTATGCTACAAAGTTAGCTTTATTAAATGTGCTTTACAACACACAATTGTTTATGCCAATGGGAGTAGGCAAAAGCAAAGATTATATTTTCTATTCATTTTGTATGTAAACTGTATTTTTACACAGAGAGGATGGATATATGTATTTTGCATTTATTTTGAAAGATTGTGGGTGGCTGGTTAGTGTCTCTTATTTGTGTGTACTTTATATTTGTATGTCTAAAAATTTCTAACATATAAATTCAACAATATGTAGATCAGCCAAATGTTGTTTTTTATGAGGATTATTTGCCGTATTTAATAATTTTTGCCTTGAAATATACTTCACTATTGTTTATTATTCTAACTAATCTTGCATCTTTTTGTTTGAATTTGTTTGGTGAAATTTTGCTCAATCTGTTACTTATAATTGTCAGTATTATACATACTATAAATAATAGGTATATTGATCTTCAACAAAGTTTTAAAAACCTTTTAAAAGAAGTCTTTCACCATTTGATTATTTTATAAATGTTTTGTTTCGTTATTGTTTTGTGATTTCTGTTCTTGATGCTTTCATTGCTCTGATTTTATGTTATGGACTATTTTTCTTTATACTCTTTTATTTAGCCTCTAGCAAAATTGGGTAGTGTACATAATGTTTTAAATTTCATTAGTGGTCATTTTATGCTTATTCTCATTGCTAAATGTGTATGCTAACTCAATATTTTTTTATGAGTTTTAAGAATAAGGAAGGATCTAAATATGTCCTAAGAATTGGGATTGCATTTGACTATAACTGAAAATCAAACTACATTTATTTACAGAAATACAAGTTTATTTTTCTTATAAAAAACAAATCTGGAAGTAGGTCATGGCTGCCATTAGTTTAGAGAAGTACACAGGGGGGTCAATGTCCCCAGTATTACTTTGGCCTTTCCCTAATGATCTTAAGATGGCTTCTCAAGCTCAAGTCATGAAAGATCTGTGGTCAAGGTATGAAGAAAGAGTCATCCAAATGTTTCACAGGAGTGACCCCTTGTCTGGAAGTCACTAACATCACCTTCCCTGAGATGTTTTTCCTTGTTACCCATTTCCATCCTCCTCCTAATTTAATATACGTATGTGTGTATATATATATATTTTTTTTTTTTCCCCTTAGGAATTTTATGGTTTGTTTTCTATCTTCTCTTTGAGAAATTATTTCTCTGATTTAATGTTTACTTTACATTTTATAAAATGATATATAAAATTATTTAGACAAAACATATTTAAGTGCTCTGAAGTGATTTTTAGTTGTGTCTTTTGATACATTACTGGTAAACTGTGAGTTATATTTTATATATTCCATAGAATTAATATCACCATGCTATCTTTGCAAACTCTTGGAGTCTCTAACTTATTTCCTTGAAGGTCCAGAAAGATTTCTCAATGTTAGAAAACAAAATGGTCATGCACTGCTGAATTTTGTTGTTGAGAAATCTTTAGGCAGTATGATTTTTGTTCTTTCTTAAGTCACATTTTTTCTTTTTGGTTGGATGTTAGTTTTTCTGCATGAATACTTCTATATTATTTTATTTTTAAAAATTAAGGGAAAAATCCACCTACCTATTTCAAGGGTGGAGACTTATTTTTACTTATTTTGAGAAATCTCAATGAGTCATTCCCATTTATAAGTTTTAGTCATTTTTAAGATCACTGTTTTTTAAAAATCTGTTTTAATTTGATTGTTGTTATGACTCTACTAGTTCTGGTTACTTCTGAATGTCAGATATCCATTTCAAGATTTCTAGCAACCTCTTACCTTTTATTTTGATCTCCTTGATATTTTCCTCCATATTCAGTGGGTAGTTCTCAAGTTTTGTCTCAGTTTTCAGATATTACTTTCTGTAGTGCTCAGTTCTTTATGATCTCTAAATTTTAATATTGCTTTTAACATGTTAATTACCTTACAATATTTTTTCTCCCACATAATATTTTCATGCATTTTAGTCCCTTTCCTTTTCATTTAAGTTTGTTATGTTATCTCATTTTTCATCATAGTCTCTTCTTTGACATATTGTCAGAACTTTAAAGGCTTAGTAATTTCATCATGCTTCTCTTGTTGTATTGAACTCAAGTCCCCCTTTGTTTCATGGTGCCAAATCTTTTAATGTGCAGATCTGTGTAGCTAGGCCAGCAGTCCACAGTGTGGTTTTATGTGGAGGCTGCTACCAAGTATAGATGATAGTAGCAAAGCTAATCAGAGCCCCCTCTGCCCTCCACCACCACTCAGGAATTTAAATTTGAGTGCAAGAAATACTTTCAGGTGACTATGGGGGAAGAAAGAGAGGACATTCAGAGAGACATGTGAGTTATGTTAATATCAGGAAACTAGAGTAAAGATTAGGAAATTGGGTTCATACTGTCTCCAGAGGTTCAGTCATGAATCCAGTACCTGTATTTTCTACCAATTTCTTTCAGGAACGGCACCATTCATGACAACTAGGTAACCATGAAATTTCTTCTTATGTATTATTCCCCCTACATTTTTATAACAAAAAGATCTATCTTGTGCTTGCTGAGTCAGTTACAGTTTCTTGATTATGTCTACTTTTGGTATTATGCTTAGAGGGATACTCAATTTCAAATCCAAGAGTATTGACATATTCTGAGGACTTGTATAGTTTCAGGTTTTGCATCTTTAGTGTATCTATATTTATCTCACTACATGATAGGTGGTCAGGCTTAACCTTTTTATCCTATGTAAATAACTAACAATTGCCACCATCCTGTATATTAGTGCATTGTACCTAATAATTTATATGCCTTGTACACAATGTTGTTACTAATATTTCAGTGATTTTTTTGAAAAGTGAACTCAAGACAAGGTTGAGGAAAGGGCATTGTATATTATTTTTTGCCAGAGTTTCTTCTACTTACTTGATACAATTCTAAGGTCACTGTGCTTAAAATAAACTCTTTCTGCTAAATTAAATATAACTTTTCATTGTAGTACCTTCACACAATATCGCTAATCAGAAGCCTGTCTCACATTCATACAAATGTGCTCTAAACATACAGCTTTAACCTCCACTGATTCAAGGACTCTGTCATTATCCCATTTTCCAGGGTGAGGTAATTTCTAATTACTGCACATCTTGGTGTTTAATTTCATGTGATAAGTTTGAAACTAATAGATGAATGGTTCTGCTTGTAATCTGAGGACAAAATAATTTGGATAGAATGACAGGTAAAAAAGCACTTTAAACAAACTACAAAGATGAATTTCACAAAGCCAAACATATTTTGAATAAGGTTTACCTACAATCTTTCTGCCTGCAAAAACAAAACAAAAGCCCTTTTACCTTTGCAAAACCCATTAAAAAATAGATTAAAATGAAAAAGACAACCATGTTGCTGTTGGTTAACATACGTCTTTTTAAAAAGTCACAGACATCTAATGTTTTGTATCAGATATCTAATTATTCTTTATTTTGTTTTTTGTTAATAGTGAGGCATTTAAAAAAATATTCAAATGAGTATTCAGAGTCAAACTCAATTTTACTCTACCTCTTTTCAAAAATGGTTCCTTCACAAATCATTCCTTTCTCTGTTCTAAATTTGTCTCTCTCTCTCTCTCTCTCTCTCTCTCTCTCTCTCTCTATATATATAT
>NW_006781888.1:0-21202 GCF_000442215.2 Lipotes vexillifer | reverse complement strand
ATATAAAATAACCGCTGATGCTTTATGAGCTTTAAAATATATGATTAGTGGTGTAACTGTTCAGATTTATCAGTAGTATAAGGTAAGCAAAACACTCCTCTATGCACTTTACATTTGTGAAGCAGAGGGGTGCTTTTACTGCTGAAGGAGTCAGGGGTGAGATGCAAGTTGTCTAAAGAAACGCACATTATATTTAAGCATAGTTTGATATTCCCTTGCTGTTCACTCTTTTGAGTGCAAAAAGTGTTTTTTGCTAACTCCATTTTGCTGCTCATGGAAAGCTGAAAAATCAATAGCTGCAGGATGATGAAACCTAAATCCATTTGATTCCTTTCCACCATTGCCACTATGCAGACAGTCAAGTGTGATGTATTTAGTTCATGTAGTACTTATTACTCTCAAGCACAGCTTCTCATCAGGGAAAAATTAGACCAGATGAGGAGTAATCAAGAAATTCTGGAGAGGTTGCAAAGAGGTTCCTTTTAAAGGCTTCTTTTTTTTTTCTCTGTCTTTGGATCTCAGTCTTCTGGAAGAAAGAAATGTTCAAATCTCTATCACAAAGTTCCAGAAAGTTCTGTATAAATATTTTGTGTCACTATTTTCTTCAATATTTTTATTTAGTAACAATCATAACAATAAAGAACACAAGCTGAATAAATGCCAAATTAAGAAATTTATCCCCATACTAAAGCTACCAGAGTTATCGCTTTGACAGAACTGACCACACCCCCCAAAAAAATGCTTAAACTGATTTGGATATTTTCATTTTTACTGAACAGACCATTTAACTTATAGACAGATAATGCAAAGTGGTTGTATAATCCAGAGATTCAGAGCATGAAATGCCTGGGTTCAAATCACATTTCTGTTAATTACTAGCTATTTGATTAATCTGGGACACGTTGTCCTCTCTGTCAATTTTATCACCTGTATAGGGAATCATAATAAGAACCTCAAATTTTTGGTGAGAAAATAAAATAGGTAATCAATATAAAGCATTTAACAAAGTAAACATTCAATATGAGTTAGTTGTTATTATTAATCGCTTCTGTGGCAATGATTGAGTTTGAATATGCAGCAACTCTTTTCTATTTTAGCAATGCTTTTGAGATCTGAATTGAATGTTATAGATATTTAACTGATTAAAACCTCCTATATCACATTTCTGTAATGAATATGTTACTATAAATGATCAAACGATCATCTGGTCCGGCCTCCTGTTTTACTAGCTGAAATTCTAAAATAACAGAGGGTCTAAGTGATTTGCCTGAAAGTAAACTTCCATGATTGGTGGACATTCAAGACTAGAGTTTGGATGTCCTGACTTTCAGAAGTGTCTCCTGCCTTTATAGTCCCATCTGTGAGTCCACCTAGACTTTCTTTTTAGACATGGGAGGACAAGATAGGTTCCAGATTATAGAAACTAGAATTTAAGGTGAACACTTGGTCACAGGGCTGTACATAAAGATTATCCTTACTACAAGTGGTACAACTGGCTGATTACTTGGGAGGAATCAGGAGTTGGCAAGAACCACTATCTCTCTGACCAATGGAGTAAGAGCCATTGTGGCAGGAAAAGCCAACTGCAAGACACTGAAACTGCCATACTCCTACCAGACAAAATAAGTAAAATAAGGCAGTGCTACATCTCTGGAAGAGATCAGTCTACCGTCATAGACTTTAAGGATGTTGAAGATGAGGTCTCCATCATTTCTGTGTTCAATTCAACTGTGTCGGTTTTGCAGAATCCAGATGGATTGTAACAAGCAATAGTGGATTACCATAATTGTAACCAGTTGTTAGCCCCTATGATATTTATAGTCCTAAAGAGGTATCTTTACCTAAATATGTCAAGGCAGTCTTGGACAAGTAGTATGTTGCTATTACTATGATAAATTCATTCTTTTCACTCTCCATCAGTTGAGAGGATCCAGAACTCTGCCATTGGTGGAAAGAACACAGGAATGTACTATCTTGCCCTAAGGCTAGGCTAACACTACTTGTTTCCACTCAAAAATAATCTGCATTACCTTGATTATCTTGACATTCTGCAGAACATCCCACTGGCTCACTATTTTAATTACATCATGAAAATTGGACTCAGTAGCAGGAAATGGCATATATTTAATATGTCATGCTAAGACACATGGATGTCTGCTTGTCGGAAATAAACTCTACAAAAATTCAGAGACATTCTGTATTAATACAAGTTTTTCAATTGTATAGCTAGGGAGGTTATGTAATGTGGGCAGGAGTGTGTCCAGTATTCAGGGGATATACTGGACTCTCTCTTGTTACTCCTATGCTTTTGTTGTGACCATAGCCTAATAAGGACAAGGTAATAAAACCTCAGAGCTTTATGGGATTCTTTAACAAATAATCAGCCCACTATGAGAGCAATCTAGTCCAGCTGAATTGCGGATTCAGGCTAAGAAAAATCTAGCATGAATTCAATGACCATTGCATATGGTTTGTTGTATTATATACAAAAGATAGTTAGCCCCCAGTTTGAAAGTGCAATGATAGAAAAGACCAAAATGGTGCAAGAGGTAGACAGTATCAGATGCCTAGGCTGCCTCACCCCACATCTTCTTTGTCTCATACATAATTCTAGCTGAGGCTTTGTGGACAGTCCTGCATGGGCTTTTGCAACATCTGGTGTCAACAGTATCTTGTTTCAAGGATTCTCCAGAGCTGAAGACACAAATGGGAGTTACTCTCAATAGTAATCCGAAAACAAAGAGCTGTCAGTGCCTTTGAGAACAACCCTTAACCAATGCCATGGTGGAAGCAGATGCATTAAACTCAGGTGGAAATGTCCTCCTTTGAATATCCCAATTGAAACTGAGCCTCTGTTCACAGCAACGAGTATTATTTAACACTTACGGTCTTTTCTCCTTCCCTCAGTTCTCCAAGTTTTGAACTCCTGCTCACTGAAATTAATTCCTAAGAATACCTGCATCTAAGTCCTTGTTTTGGGCTCTGTTTCAAGGGTTTCCCAGGCAAGACATCCTCTGCAAGTAAATCTAACATATTAAATTATGTAGGCTTGTAAGAGAAATATATATTTTGGTACGGCGATTATATCACAAGTTCAACTGATGAATAAAAATATTTCTTTCAATTATGAGACCTACACTTTGTCATATGATTCTTTTCACATAACTACTTCCATAATTTCATAAAGTAATTTTAGTATATATATGTATATTATATGTATACACACACACCAATATATATCAATATATATGAAAGGCTAATTTACAACATTTATTCCCTATTTATTGATCACCACTTTTTTTTTTTAAATTTATTTATTTTTTTTTTGCGGTATGCGGGCCTCTCACTGTTGTGGCCTCTCCTGTTGCAGAGCACAGGCTCCGGACGCGCAGGCTCAGCGGCCATGGCTCACGGGCCCAGCCCCTCCGCGGCATGTGGGATTTTCCTGGACCGGGGCACGAACCCATGTCCCCTGCATCAGCAGGCGGACTCCCAACCACTGCGCCACCAGGGAAGCCCAGACACTATACATTTTAAACAAATTTTGTTTCTTCCCTTGAGCTAGTTCCAACCAAACCCCTGCTACCTTTAGTTTCAAAACTTCTCAGCCTCTGAAATTTTAAAGAACTATATTACATCATAAATGAATTAGAGAAAAACAGAGAAAGGTCCAGTGCTTACAAATGTAGTTCAGGAATCGTGGGGGAATTAGATAAGGGAATCCAAATGCTTCACTGTTTGAATAATATATTTGTAATGATATTAAATTTAGTAGGATTAAACACGTAAGAGAATTGTTAAACTCATGTGCAAATTTACTTTAGTTACCTCTTATTGTGTATTGTTCCTGGAAACACTCTTATTATATTGTGAATCTCTGTGGCATGTATTCATTAGAGTCTTTTATTACATTTTGGAAAGCCAGAAGTACAATTTATATCAATTTGCTTTCCATACTTCTTAGGGGATTTGACTGAATATGAAGAAAGTTCTTCTGAGTTCCTGCATGATATACTGTTAATTGGGATATATACCTGTACAAATTCACTTGTTAAAATGTCTAACACTTTCAGATAATTCACTGTTGAATATAAAAGACTACCTGCCAGCATCACAAGGTCTAAAAATATTATATGTGAACACACACACACACACACACACACACACACACACACACACCTTGATTTTCTTTGATACACTTTTGCATTTGGAGGAGGAGAGGCATAGATAATCAGAAAAGTACGGGAAGGAAACTTTCTCATATGATCTATAGCAAGTCATTTACTGAGCTGTGTTTATTATATACAGGTATTAGTCCTTAAAGGCTCTCTGAGTAGTAGGTTCTATTTTCTTATTTTTTTAACAGGTGAAGATATACATTGGGGCTTGAGGTTAGACGATTTGCCTAGGTTTCACAGATAATAGGTGGTGAAATAAAACTGAAATCCTTCTGACTTTGTTTTAAATTTTAATATTTTCATAACCACTTATTTCTTTTTTTGATGAATGTATTAGGCTTTTGCTTTAAAAACTTACTTATTTAAGATTTTGGCATGCAATTATTGTGAATGGATATCTTACATAATTTTCTGTTACCTAATATATTTCATTCCTTCTTTGCAACCTCAATCAAGACATTCATCAAATTATGTTAACAAAAGGTTAGGCTCATCTAAAACTTTTTCTAGACTGTGTATTCTTTAAAGGAAATGATTTCATAAATTGGATTATAATGGTGTACGTGAAAGACATACTTTTCAGTGATTAGCAGTAAAGGTGTATGATTTTATCTCTGTTTTGTATATTATATTCTACGAATTTGTTTCTTTAATATTACTATACATATGGGGAAAATAAATTTATTTTAAAGATATTACTATTTATACACTTGATGAGTTATTTAAAGTAGGTAAAATATTCAAAAAATAATTTGACTTTGTACTTTGAATACGGAAATGGCCAAGAATTTTCAAGAGATGCAAGAAAAAAGGAATAAATTACGTATAATGAGAGAAGATTTTGAACTACTGATTTGAAGAAAATAAAATATTGATCTATGTAATATGACTCTATACCAGTCAAAGTACAGACTTTTTAAACCAGGCTTAATTAAATATCACTTTGCCTGGTAATTTTTCTGGTCCGAAGACATGACTTCATATGAACTTGTAAAGACTATTCTATTCCAAATGGAAAACTAAATGAAAGGCCAATAGACACGTAAAAATGCTTTTTGCCTTTTGTGCCTCTACAGTGAAATCATATGTGTTATTACTAGCAGAGAGAGACTTGAAAAATTCTGGTTACTTCACTGTTTGTTAACTAATTCCAATAATTTGACAGATATTTCTATATTGTCAAGAAGTTCTTCCAACGTCTAGTACTGCTTTTTTTTCAGTTGTTTTCTAAGACTGTTTTCTCTTAACTGATGTCTGGTCCTTGATAAGTATTATAACAGAATATAGCATTTAATTTTTGTAACATTCCACATCCTGTTGCCTGGTTTATGAAGGAGGCCAACAATATATTCCTACTTCAATTCTCACGATTACGTAGATCTAAACTTATCTCTTACATGAAGAAAATGATTTTTTTTCTTCTAGGTATTTAATATTTAACAATTATTTATAATATTATTATTAAATATATTTTTTTAATTTACTAAATTTATTTTTCACTTTACTTTGTAACTTTGATTTGGTTCCAAAAAAACTGAGCAATTTTAATTAATTTTTCCACCTTACCACATTTTTTAAAAAAATTCATTCTGTAAGATAAGGAGTCTATTTAGTAGCTAATGTAAACACAAAAAATATGAACTCTAGAAAGTATATTACAAATGCCCTAACACCTTTGAGAAACCCATATTTTCATTTGAAAAAAAAGATAAAATAAATTTGACATTCTTAATTGTAATGAAATATTAAAAATCAAATATGCTAGGATCAAGTTTTAAAAATCCCACTATACACATATATTAATCTAGGTAGGCACCTTTAAATCTTTGTACTGGCATTCTTGAATCTAGAAATTCCTAGACTTTAGGAATAAAAATGGAAATAATACTGTATAATTTCCAAGTAAACTCCTTTTAGTCATGAATATATGCATGCAAATACCTTCTAGAAGTCAGAATTGCCTTGCTAAACTGAGAGCAAGCTTAAATGGAATAAAGCTCCGTCCAAATGGGAAAATTCCTCTAGTTAACAGATTCAAACTTCCTAACCATTGATGAAATTTGGAGTAGAATACTATCATCTTCATGGATGTTAAGCCCCAGGCATAAGGGAATAACTAATTTGATTCTAAATGAAGCTGCATTCTCTCAGATTTATCAGTCCTTTGTAGCTAATGTATATCTTTAAAATGAAAATTTTTACAGAGCAAATATCAAAGACCTATGTAAGGTTAATTCTTACTTAAAGGAAAATGATCTCAATATTTTGTCTACTATATGTTTGTTAATAAGTTAAATACTGAATAGAATTTTTAGCGTTAGTACTTAACAATCAGTTTGTATAAGTACTATTCCTTTGAGGAGGTGGCATAAACCATTAATAGTCTGCCTTGAGCAAAATTCAAACAAATAAATTTCTTTTTCTTGTTAACTGATATAAAGGAATGATCAATGAGTACTTGTGCTACCTGGCTTTTGATCATGTGGGGAGAACACAGGAAGACACACATGAGAAGAATACTGTAGTTAAAAGGTTAAAAGTGTGGGTTCTGTAGCTTGACTTTCTGGATTTTGATTTTGACTTTCACTTACTGGCATTTGAACTTGGAAAAGTTACTTAAGCTCTGTGCACCTCAGTTTTTCTTCTGTAAACTGGGTGTAATAATAGCACACACTTAATGTGAATAATGCCTGGCACATAGTAGATGCTCAATAAATTTTAGTTATTAATATTATGAGAAATGAAATGTGTGTATTTAATGTTCAAACACTGGAGATTTCTTGTTTATTAGTCACTATTTTAATTAGTTTGATGTTTGTATCCTAAAACCTTCCAAAAATTTTGAACAATGTTTAGGAATAACGTTGAAGTTAATTTTTCCTGAGAATGTTATAATGTTCCTTGAAATAAATACCCTGGGTTATATTAATTTAGCTCAATATTGTGGTGGTACTTTTTATGTTGTATTACTTTAACAATATAGAAGGTTAGAGTTGGAAGCAAACTTAGAGGTCATTATTTAAAAGAGGGTGGGTCTAGACCCAGACAGATATTATAACCTAAAAATCACCATCAAGGAAGTAAAGGACCTGGAACAAGAACATAGGCCTTCTGAGACTTAAATCTGTGTTTTTCTTGTAAAACTACTCTCTATTCTTCTCAGCTCTTAAATTGCATTTTTTTAAATAAAAATGCACACAATTTTTCTTCTTTATATATGTATTCTTTAGAAATGAGAAATGCTATTATGATTGGAAAATAAATGTCAGGCTAATTTATATGTAGGCAGCATTTTCCTAGTGTTTTGATTCTAAATAATCCTTATACTATTGAACAAATGGTTAGACATTTTTCACATCTCAGGATATAAGACCAATACTGTTAAATCTTTAATCATGCCCAGAGGCAATACATCAAAGGAATCAACTATTGTAATGATGATGACTTCAATTAACTATTTTGTAGTCCACTAATGCATTTCATTTGAGTATTCTAAGAACTTTCCAGGCATCATTACCATAATCTTCAGTATTCCTATTTGGTATTTATTTCAGGTCCTGAACATAATAAATAGAAAAGCACAGTCCCTGCAGTCAGATAACTTTCATTTCTTAGTAGAACATACTGCAGAATAATATGTGTTGACAAAAGGAAATATTTGCACCAAAATTTTACTAATGTAGATTAGTGACAGGTCTGCGTTGGCTCTTTACCAGAAAGGTAAGAAGAGGGAAAAACAAATGAGGGTTTTTTTTTTTTTTTTGGTTGTCAGAAAGCCAGACAACAGCTCCTGCTAAATATTAAAGCTGCTACAATCTCTAAATGAAGGTGAGCTATGCACTTCCTTCACAAAATACATGTGAGAAAGATAACAAGTAGTATTCATGACCTTTAACTCTGGAAAGCTGAGACATTTACTAACAATAGGATCCTGGATCTTGTGATAGTCTCCTTATCCAAATTAATTCTCTTAAACCTAACCTCTATCTTATTCCACCAAGCACCTCCTTCTATAAAATAATTTCTCCTTTAACAGCTCTGTGTCTTTGTGAGTCTCAATATATGTTTGGGTTTAACAATAACTGTCAACTTATTTAAAGTGTATCTGGCAGCTCCTGGTAGGCAAAGTAAGTGAGTGAGCATATGCATATAAGCCTATTATTTTAAAACCTGGTGCTCTCCCTGACTAACTAACAGGTTTTCTTGACGTGTGAAAACGCCACAGAAATTCATCTGCATTTGAACTTTGTCTTAAGTGAAAGAATCCTGCTTATCTTCCTGGGAATAGGAAAAAAAAATGATGTTCATGCTCAGTTTCTAATACCTTAAGAATAATTCCAAAAGGGAAGAAAATGGAGTTTATCTACAAGCTACTGAAGGCAATGCTGTGACCACCTGTGTCTAGGATCTCTGTACTCATCTCTGAAAAAACGGTGACATTTCTGTAAATTTATAATGCATAGTTCCTTTATATTTTCACCTCTGTCTGGAATGCAGTGTATCTAAAGTACAGTTTAACTCCTTTCTCACAAACACATAAAAATAGATCCGAATGACATCTGTGTGAATCCTATAACATTTAACAAATATTAGTTTGTTACTACGACTGTCCCACTTAACAGGTAGGGACAAAAAGTATACAAGCTTAAATATACTATTTATAAAACCATGTATTAGAAAATATTTTTCTTTTTTATTTTTAAATTTCAGTTGATGAATCTAATCACTTAGAGAACAGTTTCTTTATTAATCCAAGTAAAACAGATTATTATTGATTAAAACCTTAATATTTCATTTTAAACACATTCCTTATTGCCTGTCTCAATGTGACATTTCCGAGAACGGCTACTCCTAGCTTTCTAAACTGTGTGCATGCTCATCCCTCAGCTAATGACACTCCTCCCCTTGTTTCCCAGATAATTCTTTTTGTGTACCGAGATTGAGCTAAGCATGTCCATCCCTTTGGTGCTGTTCTGAGACTCTACAGTTAACTTTTTTGTTCTTTTTTTACCTTTATGCTGCTGTTGTTCTCATAAGCATTTAGGAAAAGTCATAGAAAAATGGACATTAAGATACAGCACTCCAGTGCAGCGGGAGTTATGGTGTGAAACCAGGTATCTGAGCAAGTTGCCAAATTGTGGATTAAAGAGCAGAAGAACAAAAAGCACTTTATATGTAACAGAATCTTGATCATATGAGAGAGCAAAACAAGAACACCATTTTTAGAGCCAGACTATGATAACAAATGTGAAAAGCTGACTTAATTATCCCATATCAATTTTGTTAAGCTACAGACGTATAGGAATATAGTCATTTCACTTGTTTTCAAACTGCTTTTCATATAGTTGTTCATAGTATTTTCTTATTATCTATTTTGATGGTTAGTAGTAATTGTTCAAAATATTTGCTTCAATGTGGCATATATATATATATATATATATATATATATACACACAATATGCACATACATACTCAATGGAATATTATTCAACCATTAAAAAAATGAAATAATGCCATTTGCAGCAACATGGATGGACCTAGAGATTATCATACTAAGTGAAATGTCAGACAAAGACAAATATCATATGATATCGCCTATATGTGGAATGTAAAAAAATGATATAAATGAACTTATTTACAAAAGAGAAATGGACTTACAGACATAGAAAACAAATTTATGATTATCAAAGGGGAAAGGGGGTGGAGGGATAAATTAGAAGTTTGGAATTAACAGATACACACTACTATATATATAAAATAGAAAACCAGCAACAACCTATTGCATAGCACAGGGAACTATATTCAATGTCTTGTAATAACCTATAATGGAAAAGAATCTGAAAAATCATATAAATATAAATAACAGAATCACTTTGCTGTACACCTGAAACTAACACAACACTGTAAATCAACTATATTTCAATAAAAAAATAAAATTTAAAACAATTGCTTCAATTTTCTATCATTCTTCCTTATACAACCACTCCCTCTAGGAATGACTTCCTATATATATGCTAATGTTTATAGGAATGCTAATTCTATATATACTGTATTTCCTGGCCCATTTGACAACAGAGTTGGCCATGTGACTTACTTTGGTCAACTGAACATTAAAAGTATGATATGTGCCCAACAGTTTTTTTTGTTTTGTTTTGTTTTTGTTTTTGTTTGTTTTGGCCACACCGTACAGCTTGTGGGATCTTAGTTCCTTGACCAGGGATTGAACCCATGCCCTCAGCAATGAAAGTGTGGAGTCTTAACCACTGGACTGCCATGGAATTCTCCCTAACAGTTTTAAGATAAGAGCTAGCATGTAATCAGCAAGCTCCAGAGCAAAGCAGATTTGGAACTGATAAACAAGTAAGCATGAGGAATTCAACCAGAAGAGATAATAATCCTTTGTTGTTGTAAACCAATGAGATTTGGTATTATTTGTTACTACAGCATAAACTTAATCTCAGTTGACAAACACAATATCTGCTTTGTCCATAATTATGCCATTTTTTAATTTGTTCCTTCTCACTCATATTTTGTTAAACATCTAACCAGAAAATTGGCTTTTTCATTATTTTCTTCAAAAAAACAGTTTCACCTCTTCAATCTCTATTTTATCTCTGTTTCTTTTTTTGTAGGTAGAGATTATCCCTGTTAACAGAAGTTACCTTTACTTTATCGTCACTTTCTTCTATATCCTTCGGGAATATTCTGTAGTTCTTTTCAAATTTCTTAATGTGGATCATTAGCTTACTTTGTTTTATTATTTCTGTTCTCTAATATATACTTTTTAAGGTATAAATTTCCCTTCTCATTACTACTTTGCTTCAGCCTACAAGTTTTAATGTACAATAGTTTTGTTTGGTTCAGTTTTACAGTCTTTTTGAAACGAGGTACTTAGAGATATGTTTTTAAAATTCAAAACAGATGTTGTTTTCTTTGCTTATATTATCCTTATTGACTTCTAATTTAATTGTATTGTTTGCAGAGTGTTCTGTATGATAATGATTTTGAACATTTTTAGACTGATTTTAGTGCCAAGCTTACAGTTTTTATAAATGTCCCTTGTGTGCTGTAGAATAATTTTTTTCTTATTGTTAGGTGCAAGGTTCTATATATGTTCAACAAATCATACTTGCTGATTTCATTATTCAAATATGTCTTACTTTCCTAAATTTTTTCACCTTAATTTTTTCACTAATGAAAGGATTCTGTTAAAATTTTCAACTAAAATGATGAGTTTGCCCATTTCAAGGAAGTATCTTGCATATTAGTATATATTACAAGGCAATTTTATTAAGAATACAAGTTCAGAATTGTTATACCTTCTCGATGAATTGAATCTTTAATCATTTATAATGTCCTTAATGCTGCTTTTCCTTGATGTTATTTTGTATAATATTAACTGTGTCAATATCAGCTTTATTTTGGTTAATATTTTCTTGGTATATATCTTCTATTTTTTTTCTTTCCATGTTTTCTTTTTCTTTTTTTTTAGTTTTAGGAAAGTCTCTTATAAACATCACACTCCTAATTTTCGGAAGTCCAATTTGACAATTTCTTGCTTCTAAATGAAAAGTTTGTCTGAGACTAGTTGCCTATTGAAATCTGCTTCTGTTTTTCTCTATTTTTCCATTTTCACTGTGTTTCCACTGACTTTCTAGCTTTTGAGAAAAATTTTATTTTTTGTACATTTGTACCTTGTATTCTATTTCTTTCTGTTCCTTTGGAAGCTGAACTTTATATTTTTTTCTTCTAGAGGTTATTATTTGGAAATTATACTTTCTAAAGTGCAGCATATATACTTGAACACCATTCCAGAAAATATAAGGACCTTAGAACACTCTTATATTAATTCCTTATGAAATTTCATGCCATTTTTGGCCACGAGTTTTTTATTTTTAACAAACAAACAAAAAGACATTATAATAACTATTGTTTATACAAACAAGATATGGTTAGATTTAACTGTATTTATTAATTTTTTTCCTCACTGATAGTATCGTTTTCCTTCTTCCTAAAGTATATTTTTTAAAACTCTCTTTAATTTAGGTCTGTTTTTGGTATAGTATCACTTTTCTTGATCTGAAGATGTTTTATTTCACTCACATTCTTGCAAGGTTTTATTTTTTTTCCACATAAAGATTAATTATTGTTTTTTTTAAAGGAGTTCTCTTTCTCTGGCTTTAAGATATTCTTTTAGACATTCCTGTGTCTAGTTATATTTTGACTCATCTGTGTGTGGGCTTCTTTTAATCATTATATTTGATATATATTGTGTTTCTTGTACCTGTGAATTTAGGCATTTCAACAGTTCTGAATAATTTCATTATTTCTCAAATAATTCTTCTCTTTCAAGTTTCTCCATTTTTGTATATGTGTTTAGAACTTATTTTCTATACATTTAAATCACTTTTAAAAATAGCTTTTTTTGCCTTTCTAAGTCCACTTTGAGTAAATTCTTTAGAATTTTCTTTCAATTGAATCATTCTCTTTCAACTATATCTACCATGCTATTTAATTCATATTTTAAGTATTTTTTCAACATCTGTATTTTTTATTTAAGAATATTTTGTTCTTTTTCAAATATGCTTACTGACTGCTCACTTGTTATTCTAATTTTCTGTTCTTAAACATCCACTCATTGGAATGTATATACACACATTTCAGATAACTTTAATATCCAAAGTACTGAGTAGTCTAAAAATCTGTCTGTTTTGGGGCTAATTCTCATTCATGATATTTTGCTTGATTGTATATTAGTTGATTCTTGATTTTGCGCTCATATATAATTTGATCACAAACTGGGAAATGTGGAGGCCTAAATTGATGAGATTTTTTTCCACAGGAGATTAGCTCTTGCTTTCCTGTGATTTAGAGTCCAATATGATATTTGATATGTGGCTCCTTTTCTTGATGCCAGGAACACGCTTAGAGCAATCCTTCCTTTTATATGTGCTCATGGCTCAATACTGGTTGAGATTACTTCTTATGATTTCTCCTCTTCCCTGTGAGCCTCAAATACCAGTTTGTGCATAATCTGCAGTATGAAGATCCCTTTGTGTATCTGGCCACAAACGTTATATTTTTCTATCTTCAAAATTTTCTTCTAATCAAGGGGTTGATACATTGAAATTCTGAAAGCTGTTTAAATTCATCTATATAGCGTTAAAGTTAATTATTTGAATGTATATTAATTAGTGGATATCGGGGCTTCCCTGGTGGTGCAGTGGTTGAGAGTCCGCCTGCGGATGCAGGGGACGCGGGTTTGTGCCCCGGTCCAGAAGGATCCCACATGCCGTGGAGCGGCTGGGCCCGTGAGCCATGGCCGCTGAGCCTGCGCATCTGGAGCCTGTGCTCCGCAACGGGAGAGGCCACAGCAGTGAGAGGCCCGCGTACCGCAAAATAAATAAATAAATAAATAAATAAATAAATAATAAATAAATAGTGGATTTTATGTATATATTATCATAAAGTCATATGGCCAATTTATTAAATAAAATTTCATGCATGTATGGGTAGGGGTAAAAACTTTAGAATACTAGTTATTTCTTTAAACCATATTATATTATACAATTTAAATTCTGAGACTATGAAGTTAGGAACTTTCTTTGCTTTCAACTAATATATAAACATGATTTAAATTGATTTATTTGTTGTTTTAATGAAATAAGGTACCACATTAATAACTAATGCTTTGGATATTATTTATATAACAGAGAAGTCTGCCATCATAAATCATCTTGGTGAATACAACAATTTTTTATTGGAAGTCATCAGAGTCAGCACAAAAATAAATTAAAATTAAATCAAACTATAGATGCACACATTTCAAGACTTTAATGAGATTAATATACTTACATTAGGTTTACTCTTAATACTTAATTTGAATCTTTAAATAGTGTGCAGATAAAGTTGAATATATAATTTCTATTCATATCTTTACCAAAAATACATGTATCATGGAATATAAATATGATTTGCAAAGATGCCTTAATATGTAACGTCGTATACATTCACTTCTACACCTAAAAGGTCAAAGCTAATTTGATAGTTTAGAGTGTTTTATAGTCTATTTAAAATCAAATAGAAACTACACATTGTATCACATAAAATTGAGAGTCCCTCTATTCAAGGTCAAACAAAAGTCATGCTTATTAATAAATAGATGAACAAATAGTAAATTAAGTCTGATTGTTTCTTTATGGGAACACTCTGCATCCTACAAATATGCATTCAGGGCATCCTGATCACACAATGATATTATAAAATCTCACTAAATACTTAGTGCTTTCTATATCTCTTAACGATTTGATTGTCAAAGTATTGTTTTAAAAATCATTACAATATTTCATGCTTTATATCTCTATAATGAGATGAAAATCTCTACCAAACAGTTTCCAGAGTAAAAACTATATTGATAAATTATGTTTCTATCCCCCAAATTAAGCCCACAACTAATCTACTTGAATTTTTTAATATAATATTTATTTTAGGTAATAATGTATCTTTATATTTAAAGTTTTAACAGTACCATTTTTCTCCTATCAAAATTTTGTTTAGCCCTAGCAGAAATAAGAAAGGTACCATCTCTTGAATCTAGAAGGAAAACACCCTATCAACAACTGTGTGCCAGGGAATGTACCACATATGTTACACACATTAGGGCATTTAATGTCATTTAACAGCTAACCCTAAGGGGTAGGTACTAGTATTATGGCCAGTTTACGTAGGAAAGAGATGGCAAATTGACTCTTCAACCTCTCTTTATCCCTTTATTTTAGCTTGAATCCCTATAAACTCAAGTCTGGAAATATAAAGTATACATTGTAAAGATCTCCTTACATTAGACTTTGCATGTAACCCAGCTTATACCAAGCACACATAGCCTTGTGAGTCAAGGAAGTTAAAAGTCACCCCTTTAAAGTGGCAACTGCATAGCTCTCTTGAAATCTTTGAGCAAGGTATTTTGTTTTCCTTCTGAAAAAGCTTTACAGTGGCTCTAGTGTCCAAAGAGTCCCTGAATTCAATGTTGCCACGTATCCACAATGGCTGCTTCCTGATTTAAAGCTTTCTTGGTTGTGAAAGATGTAGCATGGTTCTTAGCTCAGCAGAACTGTCAGTTCCCTTGCCAAGCCAGCTTTACAGTATGTCTTGGGAGGCTTTCCTGATTGGTCAAATTAAGTTCTCTGGTTCTTGAACATTTCTGTATATCACTTAATCCCTAAAATGGATTGCTTTCTTCTTAAATCTTGAATGGATTAAGTTTTATGCAACTATACTCTGGTCTGTAAATCAGAGAAGGAAACTGAGACAATTAAAATGCCAAGTAATATTAGTAACATGCTTAAAGCTAGTTATAGAGCCAGAATTTGAATCCAATTGGTGTGGGAAGAGAGCCCCAAATCCTAACTTATACAGCTTTTGCCAGTAAATCAAGTATTAAGAATATCAAAGAAGACAGACAGGTGACATGCTATTAGAAAGAGGCATTTGGGGAAATTTAATGAAATACTGAATAATGTTTGTACTTCAGTGAAATGTAGCATCTTATAAATTATCCCCATATAATTCTGGGAATATAAAAACATGTGAAATGCATTCAAAAAGAATGGATGAGTAAACTTAACCCTATATGAAATCAGTGGTACCCAATATATAGTTTTTTGAGTTATTCAACTTTATTATAAATGATCATACTGAATTAAAAGAGACAAATTTATTCAATGCATTGCTTAGAAATAATCCAAAAGAAAGCAGGAAAACAAGACTAGAAAAACAAAACGCAAAGGGAATAATGAGAAAATAGTTTTTAAAGTGGTAATTATAAACCCAAGCATATCAATAAATACATTAAACATTAATAGAGTAAACATTTCAATTAAAAGTCAGAGATTCCTGGAATATAAAAATGTAAGACTCAATTATAAGTTATCCTCAAAATATGGACTTTAAATATTCACCTACAGATTGGTTGAATGTAAATAGATGGCAAAAGACTTTCCATAAACATGGAAATCATGAAAAAGCAGGAGTGGCGATATTAATATGACATAATATAGACTTCAAGAGAAAGATTATCACCAAAAATAAAGAGGAATAATTCTTTAGGAAGGTAGAATAATTGTAACATTATTTTTTATAATAACAGACTTTCAAACTGCATGAAATAAGAATTGACAGAATTAAAGGGAGTAATAGACAATTCAAAAATTATATTAGAAAAATGTAAAACTCCTTTCTTAACATTTGAAAAAACAACTAGACAAAAGAATATAAATAAATAAAACAATGATAGAGACACAGGTAATCTGAACAACACTACAAACCACCTTGACCAATTGGTAATTATATAACACTACACTATATGAATGCAAAATGGACATTCTCTACAAGTACTTGGCCATAAAACAAGTTTCAGTGCATTTTAAATTATTGGGGGTATCATCTCAGATCAAAATAAACTTAAAAAGAAACCAGTGACTTTTTTTTTCCAGGTGTCTTATTTTGTGAAATTTGTATTTAAGACGTAAACCCCCAAAGTCATTACTAAATGTGTAAGGTTGAGTAAGAATAATAACAATGTTTTCTTCTTGATTCAAACACAAACGTAGAACCTTAGTTCTTAACTCACAATATCAAATTCTGACTGGAGGGTAATAAGAGATTTACCCTTCAGTGAAGAAATTTACCCATCAGTGAAGAAAATGTATCTTTAAATCTTAGAAAATTTCAAAACTTTTTTATTTAAAGCATTGAAAAAAACAGTATTTTGTGAGAAGAAAATTTTTCTTACTTTTTTATTTTGAGAAAATTATAGATTAGTATAAAGTTGCGGCAATAGTACAGAGAGGTCCCATGTATATGTACCCCCAAATTTCCCTCACTGGTTACATCTTACATAACCATAGTACATCAAAACCAGGAAATTGGCATTGGTGAAATGTGTGTATATGGTTTTATACAATTTTATCACATGTGTAGGTAAATATTCAGGATATTCCTATATTATGAGACACAGAACTATTTCAGCACCTCAAAAATCTTTTGTGCTCCTCGTGTATAGTCACACCCATCCCATTCCAACCCACCATACCTAACCCTTGGCAATCATGAACCTGTTTTCATCCCTATACCTTGTGACCTTTGCAGACTGGCCTTAAGTGAACCAACTGAGCATTATAACTTTGAGATCTATATAAGCTGTTGTATGTTCCAATAGTTTGTTCCTTTGTATTGCTAAATAGCATTCCATAGTCTGGTTTCTCTACTCTCTTCCACTGATCTACACATCAACCCTTTTGATAATACCAAAGAGTATTGATTATCATAGCCATTTAATGTCTTAAAATTAGGTTTGTTGATTAATTCTGCTTTATTCTCTTCCAAAATTGTTTTAGCCTTTTTAGTTCCTTTGCATTTTCTTGTAAATTTAGAATAAGCTTGCCTGTATATACAAATATTCTGAGATTTTAATTGGAATTCTGTTCAAATACATCATTTTGGGGAGAACTACCTTTACTGTTAAACCTTCCATTTCATTTGTTACCAAATTTATGTATACAGAATTGTATTACCTTATTTCCCTTTAGATGACTTCAAAGTATGTAAAGATGTTCCCTGTTTCATTATTGCACCTAGCATGAATTTCTTTTGGTTTACCTTGTTTTGGATTCCCTCAACTTCTTCAATCTGTAAGTTTATGTCTTTGGTCAAATTTGGCAAATTTCTAGCCATTTTTACTTCAAATAGTTTATGAGCTTTACACTGTTACTCTTCTCCTTCTGGAACTTAGTTGACACAAATGTTAGATCTTTTGCTATAGTCTCACAGGTCCCTAAAGTTTTGTTCATTTATTTTCAGGATGTTTCCTTTCTGTTGTTAAGACTGTATGATTTTTAATGCTCTGCTTTCAAGTTTAATGATTCTTCTATCATCTCATTCTGCTGTTGAGTCCATCCTATGAATATTTTAATTTGGTTATTGCCTTTTTTAATTTTAAATTTCTACTAGGTTCTTAGTTATATTTTTTCAGAAACATTCTATTTCATTATTGAGACTTTATTTTTATATTTGTTTTAAGTGTATCTAAATTTGCTAGATGAACTGTTTTTATGATGCCTGCTTTAATGTCCAACATCTCTGTTATCTCATTGTTGTCTATTATCTTTCATCATTCAAGTTGAGGTTTCCTTGTTCTTGCTAAGATGAGTGTTTTTCAATCATATCCTGGATATTTTGGGTACTATGTTATGAGACTCTGCATCATATTTAAATCTTCTGTCTTAGCAGGCCTTTACTGGCACCACACTAGTAGGGTAAAGAAGATGGTGCTTCATTACTACTTTGTGGGAATAAAAGTCAAGGGTCCCCTCTCAGAGACACTGAAATGTCCTCTGACATGTCAACAGAGAACATTTCAGTGGGTTGGGAGGGTGCCTCAGTAGTGCCGGGTGGCGGTGGAAGAGGGCAGCTTGTTACTGCTTCCATATGGCTTCCACAGCATTGTGTGGGGCAGCCTCTTTCCTGCCTGATGGAAATAAAGTCCCAAGTCCCCAGTTGGGTTTATCTGACTTTTATCATCAACCCAGTAATGAGTAAGGGTCTTTGCTGAAGAGTGTAAACGTGTAGTCACTGGTTTATCCGAGGCTGAAGTAGGATGGGTATTGTCCAAAAGGTTTGTGTCTTGCTAATCTGCCCTCTTCCTAGTCCTTTTCTAGGGAAAGAAGCATTTTTCTTTTTGAAAATTTACTTTTAATTTTTGAAAAATTTTTTTTATTGTGGTAAGACCATTTAACATGAGATCTACCTTCTTAACAAATTTCAAAGGCTTCTTATGTTTTCTCTCTACATGATAGTCAGGGTTATTATCTGTACTTAGCAAGAGGAATAGAGAGAAATGCATCTAGTTCACCTTGTCTCAGAATCAGAACACCTGTAGGACCCTTTAAACTGGTATCCCTGTCTCCTTCTATTGCTCTTCCATCTAAAAGGGAGATTTAAATTCATTAAAGCATGAAAACAAGCTACAAGTAAATCAAGTAAAAAACAGAATAGGGCAGAACAACTATTCTAATTAATTGTCCTACCTGAAAAATATATTTATATCTTATAAACATATATATATATTTACACACACATATTTTTAATGTTCTCACTTTGCAGGTTGGTTTGATCTACCTTCACCTTTTAAGGCATTATCCCAGTGTTCAGCTGTTACTTTCTTTTATTTCACTGTCCTCTTTTGCATAGCATGGTCTTGATAAAGATTTTTATGTTTTCTGCATTTATAATATTCAAGCATCTCTTCCACAATAAGAAGTAATTTTATTCAGCCTTTGACTGACTGAGATAGAACTGACTTTGGGTTATTTGAGAATTATTTTCATTTTTTCTTCTGTTTCAGACTCCTGCCTAAAATATTTATCATTGTATATTTCCAAATCAATGATACATCACTATCTTCATTGAATAGTTTTATAGTGAATTGTACAAGTAAATATTTCTTTTTACTCATTTAACTTGAGATCTGGGAATAATTTAGGCAAAAGAAAACAAAACTCTTATCAAAATACCACATTTCTGTGTCTCAGTGTCTCAATCAGCAATATGGCAAAAACTAGATGCAAACTAAATCACTGGGTTATGTACATAATAATGGACTATTTCTAGAGTTATTGTATCTAAATGGAAGAAGGGAGTTATGAAAACAGAAACTCAACTTCGCTTTTTAAAAACAAATACAACTGTAATAATATTTTGGTAAACAATCTTTCAGGAGAGCATGAAAATTCAATAAGGAAGCATTTTGTTTGTTTAAAAAGACATTAAAACTATGATCAAAACCTGTAATTATAAAACTGTAGATTGTAGCTACAGTTTATTGGCCACCTACAATATAGTTTTCACTTAACAGTATAATTTAATTTTTACCAAAACCCTTGGCAGTACATATTAACTCTGATTTGCTTATGAAACAAATGGAGCTTACGGAGTTTAAATAATTTTTCCACTGTTACAGTTAATAAATACAAGATCCAACTCAGGCTTATCTGTCCAGACTTACTGTATAATGCAAACATACCTTCTAACATTATTAACTGCCACCTTACAATAGGCCACATTAGTTATTTTAAGATCATTTAATTTTGTGAATAACATTTAATTAAAGGCAAATAATAAAGTATTTCTTTAGTTTTGCCAGGTCTTTCCCCTTCTTTCCTCTCCTTTTTTTTTTTTTTTTGAGAAAATGATATGTACAATATAGTTTTCTAAATGAAGGATAAGTAGTATTCTTCTTGTGAAGGCTGATGCTTCACAAAGATAGAAGAGTGAATAAGCAAATCTTTCTGCTGCTTTCTTGAAGGCAGATTTATCATGAAGTGCAGATAAGATTTTTTTAAATGCTTCTATGGAAATTCATATGAAAGACACCTGAGCACCTTTTAGAATAGAGAGTGCCAGAGTCTGAAATATAGGAATAATGTGAGTAACATCCTCTGCTATTAGTGTCTTAACTAAGTATATCAAGATTTTTTAAATACCAGATGTTTATTTCAGATATTATTTTTCAAAAGATGTAAGAGGCATAATTCTATCCTTTGAACAAAATAGAAATTTCGTACACTTTTCCCCAAGCATCAAGGTATAAAAGCTACTGCTCATGTTCTTCTGTCTTCCTTCCCATACTGACCTATAGGGAGAATGGTTTTGCATCTGTCTAGGTCCTAGGAATTATTATTATGCTTCTTTTTTAAGAAGTATGAGATAACTCATCTTAGGGAAAATGAAAAACTGTCTATGTCCTCTGTGCAAAAAACCTGAAGACACTGAATTTATGACGCCTGGGAGAAGACTCAAGCAGAACAAATTTATGTGCGGGGTTAGTCTTCCTTTGAGAATTTATGACAACCCACCACCTCCAAATTCCAGAGGGGAAAAAAAATTATGTTCACTTCAAGTTTTATATTTAAGGGCTTCCCTGGTGGCGCAGTGGTTGGGAGTCCGCCTGCCGATGCAGGGGACACGGG
>NW_006781887.1:0-453 GCF_000442215.2 Lipotes vexillifer | reverse complement strand
AACAAATTGAAGGAGAAAAACCATATGATCATCTCAATAGATGCAGAAAGAGCTTTTGACAAAGTTCAACAGCCATGTATGATAAAAACCCTACAGAAAGTAGGCACAGAGGGGACTTACCTCAACATTATAAAGACCATATATGACAAACCCACAGCCAACATTGCCCTCAATGTGAAAAACAGAAACCATTTCCACTAAGATGAGGAACAACACAAGGTTGCCCACTCTCACCACTATTAATCAACATAGTTTTGGAAGATTTAGCCACAGCAATCAGAGAAGAAAAAGAGATAAAAGGAAGCTAAATTGGAAAAGGAGAAATAAAGCTGTCACTGTTTGCAGATGACATATTATACATAGAGAATCCTAAAGATGCTACCAGAAAAATACTAGAGCTAATCAATGAATGTGGTAAAGTAGCAGGATACAAAATTAATGCACAGAAATCTC
>NW_006781886.1:0-4413 GCF_000442215.2 Lipotes vexillifer | reverse complement strand
TTAGGGAGCGGGTTCGGTTTAGGCTACTGGTTATGTTTTGACAACGCTTTAGAGTTAACGTACATGTTAGGACATGGGTTAGTGTTAGCGTACACATTAGGATGAGGGAACGGGTTAGGTTTAGGCTTTGGGTAAGTGTTAGGAGTAGGGTTAGGGTTAGGGTTAGCGAACGGGGATGGTTTTGGGTACAGGTTAGGGTACGACAATGGTTTAGGGTTAGCATACATGTTAGGGCCCGGGTTAGTGTTAGCGTATTGTTTAGGAGTAGTGCACGGGTTAGGATAAGGCTTCGGGTAAATGTTAGGGTTAGGGTTAGGGTTACGGAACGGAGGCGATTTAGGCTACAGGTTAGGGTACGACAACGATTTAGGGTTAGCGTACATGTTATGGAATGGGTTAGTGTTAGTGTAGAGGTTAGGATTAGGGCTCGGGTTGGGTTAACGCTTCGGGTAAGGGTTAGGTTTAGGGTTAGGGTTAGGGTTAGTGTTAGGGAACGTGGATGGTTTAGGGTACAGGTTAGCTTACGATGACGGTTCAGGGTTAGCATAGGTGTTAGGGCATGGGTTAGTGTTAGCGTACGGGTTAGGATTAGGGCACGGGTCAGGGTAAGGCTTCGAGTAAAGAATAGGGTAGGGTTAGGGTTAGGGTTATGTTACGGGGACAGTTTGCGGTACAGGTTAAGGTATGACAACCATTTAGGGTTAGCGTACGTGTTAGGGCATGGGTTAGTGTTAGTGTACGGGTTACGATTAGGTCTCGGGTTAGGGTAAGGCTGAGGGTAAGGGTTGGGTTAAGGTTAAGATTAGGGTTAGGGTTAGGGAACACGGACGGTTTAGAGTACAGGTTAGGGTACGACAACTGTTCAGGGTTAGTGTACGAGTTAGGGCACGGGTTAGTGTTAGTGTACGGTTTAGGATTAGGGCACATGGTAGGGTAAGGCTTCGGTTTAGGTTTAGGGTTAGGGAACGGGGATGGTTTAAGGTACAGGTTAGGGTATGACAACGGTTTAGGGTTAGCATTCGTATTAGGGCATGGGTTAGTGTTAGCGTAAGAGATAGGGTTAAAGCACTTGTTCGGGTAAGGGTTAGTGTTAGCGTTAGTGTTAGGGTTAGGTTTAGGGAACGGGGACGGTTTAGGGTACAGGTTTGTATACGACAATGGTACAGGGTTAGCCTACATTTTAGGGTACGGGTTAGTGTTAACGTATGGGTTAGGATTAGGACGCGGGTTTCGGTAAGGCTTCGGGTAAGGTTTACGGTTAGGGTTAGAGTTAGGGTTAGGTTTAGGGAAAGGGGACGGTTTAGGGAAAAGGTTAGGGTACGACAACGGTTTAGGGTGAGCATACGTGTTAGGGCATGGGTTAGTGTTAGCATACGGGTTAGGGTTAGGGCATAGCTTAGACTAAAACTTAGGGTAAGGGTTCGGGTTAGGGTTAGGGTTAGGGAATGGGGAAGGTTTAGGATACAGGCTTGTGAACAACAACGGTAGAGGGTTAGCGTACGTGTTAGGGCATGGGTTATTGTTAGCGTACGGGTTAGGATTAGGGCACGGGTTAGGGTAAGGCTTCGGGTAAAAGTTAGGGTTAAGGTTAGGTTTAGGGTTATGGAACAGGGATGGTGTAAGGTGCAGGTTACGGTATGACAACGGTTTAGTGTTAGCGTACATGTTAGGGCATGGGTTAGTGTTAGCATATGGGTTAGGATTAAGGCACAGTTTAGGGTAAGGCTTCAGGTAAGGGTTAGGGTTAAGGTTAGGTTTAGGGTTAGGGTTAGGGAACGGGGAGGTTTTAGGGTACAGATTAGTGTACGACAAGTTTTTAGGGCTAACGTAGATGTTAGGGCATGGGTTAGTGTTAGCTTATGGGCTAGAATTAGGGCATGGGTTAGGATAAGGCTTTGGGTAAGTGTTAAGGTTAGGGTTAGGGAACGGGGATACTTTAAGGAAAAGGTTAGTTTACGACAACGGTTTAGATTTATCATACATGTTAGGGCCCGGGTTAGTGTTAGCGTACGGGTTAGGATTAGGTCACGTGTTAGGGCAATACTGCGGGTAAGGTTTAGGATTAGGGTTAGGGAACGGGGATACTTTAAGGAAAAGGTTAGTTTACGACAACGGTTTAGATTTATCATACATGTTAGGGCCCGGGTTAGTGTTAGCGTACGGGTTAGGATTAGGTCACGTGTTAGGGCAATACTGCGGGTAAGGTTTAGGATTAGGGTTAGGGAACGGGGATACTTTAAGGAAAAGGTTAGTTTACGACAACGGTTTAGATTTATCATACATGTTAGGGCCCGGGTTAGTGTTAGCGTACGGGTTAGGATTAGGTCACGTGTTAGGGCAATACTGCGGGTAAGGTTTAGGATTAGGGTTAGGGAACGGGGATACTTTAAGGAAAAGGTTAGTTTACGACAACGGTTTAGATTTATCATACATGTTAGGGCCCGGGTTAGTGTTAGCGTACGGGTTAGGATTAGGTCACGTGTTAGGGCAATACTGCGGGTAAGGTTTAGGATTAGGGTTAGGGAACGGGGATACTTTAAGGAAAAGGTTAGTTTACGACAACGGTTTAGATTTATCATACATGTTAGGGCCCGGGTTAGTGTTAGCGTACGGGTTAGGATTAGGTCACGTGTTAGGGCAATACTGCGGGTAAGGTTTAGGATTAGGGTTAGGGAACGGGGATACTTTAAGGAAAAGGTTAGTTTACGACAACGGTTTAGATTTATCATACATGTTAGGGCCCGGGTTAGTGTTAGCGTACGGGTTAGGATTAGGTCACGTGTTAGGGCAATACTGCGGGTAAGGTTTAGGATTAGGGTTAGGGAACGGGGATACTTTAAGGAAAAGGTTAGTTTACGACAACGGTTTAGATTTATCATACATGTTAGGGCCCGGGTTAGTGTTAGCGTACGGGTTAGGATTAGGTCACGTGTTAGGGCAATACTGCGGGTAAGGTTTAGGATTAGGGTTAGGGAACGGGGATACTTTAAGGAAAAGGTTAGTTTACGACAACGGTTTAGATTTATCATACATGTTAGGGCACATGTTAGTCTTAGCATACAGGTTAGGTTTATGGCACGGTATAGGGTAAAACTGCAGGTAAGGGTTAGGATTAGTGTTAGGGTTAGGTTTAGGGTTAGGGATCGGGGACAGTTTAGGGTACATGTTAGGATACGACAATGGTTTATGCTTAGCATATGTGTTAGGGAACGTGTTAGTGTTAGCGTACGGGTTAGGATTAGGGCATGGGTTAGGGTAAGGCTTCAGGTTAGTGTTAAGGTTAGGGCTATGGTTAGGGAACGGGGACAGTTTAGGATAAAGTTTAGGGTACGACAACAGTTGAGGGTTAGCGTATGAATTAGGCAAGGCTTAGTGTTAGCTTACGGGTTAAGATTAAGGCACGGGTTAGGGTAAGGCTTCGGGTCAAGGTTAGGTTTAGGATTAGGGTTATGGCTAGGGAATGGGGACGGTTTAGTGTACAGGTTAGTGTATGGCAAAAATTTAGGATTAGGGTAAGGGTTAGGGTTAGGGAATGGGGACGGTTTAGGATACAGGTAGGTTTAGGGTTAGGGTTAGGTTTAGGATTAGGGTTAGCAAACGGGGATGGTTTAGGGTACAGCTTAGGGTAGAACAACGATTTACGATTAACTTATGTGTTAGGGCACAGGTTAATGTTAGTGTACGGATTAGGTTTACGGCATGCTTTAAGGTAAGGCTTTGGGTAAGTGTTAGGGTTAGGATTAGGGTTAGGGTTAGGGAATGGGGATGGTTTAGGGTACAGTTTAGTTTACCACAACGGTTTAGGATAAGCGTATATGTTAGGGCACGGGTCAGTGTTAGTGTACGGGTTAGGATTGGGGCACGGGTTAGGGTAAGGCTTCGCGTAAGTGTTAGGGTCAAGGTTAGGTTTGGGGTTAGTGTTAGGGATCGGAGACAGTTTTGGTACAGGTTAGGTTACGACAACAAATTAGGGGTAGCGAACGTGGTAGGGCAAGGGTTAGTGTTTGTTTACGGGTTAGGATTAGGGCACATGTTATGGTAAGTCTTTGGGGAAGGGTTAAGATTACGGTTAGGGTTAGGGTTAGGGTTAGGGAATGGGGACGGTTTAGGGTACAGGTTAAGATACGACAAAAGTTTAGGGTTAGCATACGTGTCAGGGCACGGTTTAGTGTTAGCATACCGGTTAGGATTAGGGCAGGGGTTAGAGTAAGGGTGAGAGTTAGGGTTAGGGTTAGGTTTAGGGAATGGGGATGGTTTAGGGTACAGGTTAGGGTACGACAATGGTTTAGGGTTAGTGTACGTTTTAGGGCATGGGTTAGAGTTAGCGTACAGACAAGGATTAGGGCAGGCGTTAGGGTAAGGCTTCGGGTAAGGGTTAGGATTAGGGTTAGGGTTAGGGTTAGTGTTAGGGAA
>NW_006781884.1:0-894 GCF_000442215.2 Lipotes vexillifer | reverse complement strand
TGTGCTCCGCAACAGGAGAGGCCACAACAGTGAGAGGCCCGCATACCGCAAAAAAAAAAAAGAAAAAAGAAATGGGCCTTGTGGTCATCAACAGGCAAAGACCACAGCAGGCTCAGCATTTCACTCACTTTCAGTTTCAGTGGAGATGTTCAGTTGTGTATAAAGGAGAAAAGAAAGAGGAAAATCCAAATACCCTGGAAAAGTTCTGCCTATTCTAAACTCTAAGGTTTCTGTCACAAGAAATTATATCAGCTAGATACACATACACACACAAAATAAATGATGAAGATCTTTCATTTAATTCCTCCTTAAGAAATTTATGCCTCATATAAGAGTTGCTAAAGTAATAAAAGCTTAATACAGACCACCTACAAAGCCATGAAATACACCAATGGACAGATCACTGAGACAGAAAATAAATCAGGAAATACAGGCCTGAAATGACACATTAGAACAGACGGACTTAATTGACACTTATAGAACATTGCATCCAAAAGCAGCAGAATACACTTTCTCCTCAACTGCACATAGAACATTTTCCAGGATAGATCACATCTTGGGCCACAGATCAAGCCTTGGTAAATTTTTAAAAAAACTGAAATCATATCAAGCATCTTTTCCAATGACAATGCTATGAGATTAGAAATAAATTACAGGGAAACAAACACAAACACCTGGAAGCTAAACAATATGTTACTAAACAATGAATGGATCACTGAATAAATCAAAGAGGAAATTTTAAAACGCCTAGAAACAAATGAAAATGAAAGCACAATGATCCAAAACCTATGGAATGCAGCAAAAGCAGTTCTAAGATGGAAGTTTACAGTGATACAATCTTACCTCAGAAAACAAGAAAAATCTCAAATAAACAACCTAACCTTACACCTAAAG
>NW_006781883.1:0-246 GCF_000442215.2 Lipotes vexillifer | reverse complement strand
AGTTCATTTTTTTGTATGGTGTTACAGAATGTTCTAATTTCATCTTTTACTTGTGGCTCTCGAATTTTCCCAGCATCACTTATTGAAGAGACTGTCTTTTATCCACTGTATATTCTTGCCTCCTTTGCTGTACACTAATTGACCCTAGGTGTGTGGCTTTATTTCTGGGCTTTCTATTCTGTACCATTGATATATAAGTCTGTCTTTGTGCCAGTACATTACTCTTTTGATTACTGTAGATTTATA
>NW_006781882.1:0-3355 GCF_000442215.2 Lipotes vexillifer | reverse complement strand
TCTGGTGTATCTGTGGGGAGGAAGGTGATCTCCGCGTCTTACTCTTCCACCATCTTCCCCTCCGCCCCCATAACCATTTTTGAAGATTATTCCCACTCATAAGTTATTGTAAGTCACTTTGCAAATTTTATGTATAGTTTGTGGGGGATTTAAGGAGTATAACCTGAGCACAGATTCCTGAACTTCCTTTCACCTAAATGCTCTACTTGGAAAAGCTAAAAACCAAAGTGCCTCTTTCCAAAGTGTGTGAGATAACAGGTTTTGCCAGGATGTCCATAAAGAGTCAGCAGGTAGGTGTCTTGCCTGCCTACCCTGAGTGCTTATCATTCAGGTGAGTCCATTTAAGTACATACCTCTCTGCTTAGGGGTCACAGGCCAACCCAGCTTGACCCTTCCTGGTGCAATAAAACCTCTTATGTCATTGTTTCATTTGATATGAGACATTTCAACTAGCTCCTGCATTTCAGATAGCCAATAGGGAAAAAACAATTTCAATTTGTAATCTTTGAAAGGTTTAGACATTTACTTTGCACTTAAGAAAAAGTAAGGTGGTCTTTCCAAAACTGTAAGCTCAAACAATCTAAAAAGTTTATGCCTTGAAATTTCATCATATACTTTTGCCCTTTTCCTTGTCTTTTTCAATACAAAGCACTGGGTAATATTCATCCTTGTGCCCACCAATATTTACCACAGTTGCAAATACTAGTTGGATTGGACTCACAATAGTTTGAATTCAATAATCAAAATCAGTTCCTTCATTTAAGTAGCAATTCTATAGATGGTGAGGATTTTCCTCCCATTATTGAAATATTTACTGCCAGAAAAATGAGAACTGGGTTTCTGGTACCATGGAATTCTTTCTAAAGTGTTTTCCCCTATAATTCTAGTGATTCATTACATATTTACTGACCAACTACTAGATGCAAGACTCACTGAGCTATAGTGACATGTAAGTCAACTGAGAATCAGACATGTATCATAAAGTTTTTTTTTAATTCTAGACATTTGAAGTAACATTCTGTCCATCTCTTCCTCTTAGTATGTGTAAATTGTGTATGGTATCTCTTGCTTTTCATTTTATAAGATAATGAAATAATTACCATTTTAACTACTTAGCACAATTTATCATTTCTGAGCTATTTAGAGTATCATTTGGAGGAAAATAAAATCGGCTGAAATGCATTTAAATTTGCATGCTCCTTGACATTAAAGAAGGTTAAGATGTATCAGTCCTATCTTTGAAGTATTTTAATTCTTTCTGTTTTCAGAAATGAAGTAGAATATTGTTGATATGTTCCTTGAAAAAAAAATCAACTTAGTTAACACACATTAATTCAAAAGTTCAGTATTGAGTCCTTACTAATCTATCTATTCTTTGCTCTGGAATATGAAAAATCTCTCCAAATGGAATTCTTTACTCTCTCCCAGCTGCCTATAAAAACTCCGCCTATGCTTCAAAACAGTTCAAAAACCACTCTTTTCCTGAAATAGCTTTCTAAGTTTCCCTACTTGAAGTTTGTTTGCTTACCAGACTAAAAGGAAATGTTCTGTTAGAAGAACAAAATGGAAGAATGTGTATCCACAGAAGCCAAGACAAGAAAGTGTTTCAAGGAGAGTAGTCAACTGTGTCCAATACTACTGAGAAATGGAGTAGAAGGTCACTCTTTAATGACCGTGATTTGGCAAAATGGAAGTTATTAGTGACCTTGTAAAGAGCAATTTCAGAAGGAGTTGAAGAGAGAATAGTGATTAGGAGGTAGAATCAGAATAGACAATTTCTTGGGTCAATTGGAGCAACCGGAGTCGAGGGAGTATTTGTTTTTTCTTTGTGTCTTTTCCTGCTTGTTTTAATAAGGGAGGGGCTAAAACAGGCTCCTATTTTGGGTCACATGTTTGACCCTTGTCTGCATCATTCTGTGCAAAGAACACACTGTACTGGACCTCAAAGGAATTGGTCTTTCTTCTACTTTGCTACTAATTTTGTCATCTTAGTCATGATACATTCCCTTAATCTCAAGATCTCATGTAAAATGATGGGGTTAACCTTCTATATTCAGCAGTCAATGACTTCTAGATGGATATCATTTGTAGTTTTGAATATTAGATGTGCCAACTCACATTCTCTGTCAAGGACTTTATTTGGCTAAATCTCAGGGGAATTTGAGAGCCTTGAAAAAGTGAGGCAGGAGGCCAGGTGAGATTGTAAGGTTTGAGACAAACACATTGTATACAAGACTGATGTAAGCAGTCATTTGAATGTTTTAATCACATCTAATTTTATAAATACTAAAATTATTCCTAGTGATTGATGTTAATTTTATAATTACAATAAGTAATCTCATGACATCACAAACGGATAATTGCTTCTGAATGTCTCTAGTTTAAAATTGAATAAAATTCAAAAGCTTTGCCTAAATAGAACAAAATTTTGTTGTTATTTTCTCAATTGTATTCCCACTTGTGGTCAATATTGACTAGAATTCTGCTTTCCTGAAGTTTATCTCACATTCTGGTTAAGCGTACATGTAATTAATATTTTATTTCTTGAGTTAGCATAACTTTGCTTTGAACATAGCTTTGATTTGATGCTCCCTCTGTAAGAGGTAGGTTTTACTGTACAAATCATTGTCTTTGCCAGCTTTTTGCACCTTGCACACAACTGTGACTTAGAATTGTGTCTGAGTATGTACTCATGCTGTGCTCATACTGCTTTGTGATCAAAACTCCTTGATTAGGTACTTTAGACTTGTAGTCAATAACCATTGCTCAAATATATAATTAAATAGAACTTTGATAATTCTGTGTTCTTCCTAAATTTTCATAGTCGTGTAAAAGCAGGCTTTTATTTTAGATGTACATAGTTAAGTAAGACTGATTCCAAAGAAAGTATGTTCTGTTGGGTTGAGTTATGGGTAGGGGACAAGGACTTTTATAACTAAATTAAATCAGTTTTAATGCATATATTCTTTATTATGGGTTAAATTGAACTGGCATTCTCAACTTAGAGCAAATTGTTAAAAAATCTGGAACATAATGAACAACCCAAGTTACTATGAAGAAGAGAGAGAAAAAAGATGAGTTTTTAGTATTGTTTATTTCACCTTAGGTAAAGTTAACTTTTTCTTAGAAGTAATATTTCCTCTTTTTGGAAATTAAACCTTTAACTTGAAGGTAGGTAGAAGATTTAAAAAATTAGCTATATGCCCATTAACCAAATATAATAATGATCTGTATTTTTGCTTGATTTTCTTTCAGGCTTTTTAAAAATTAACCAACATAAAACAACATCAGCGGGCTTCCCTGGTGGTGCAGTGGTTGAGAGTCCGCCTGCTGATTCAGGGGACACGGGTTCGTA
>NW_006781881.1:0-567 GCF_000442215.2 Lipotes vexillifer | reverse complement strand
GTGAGCCATGGCCGCTGAGCCTGCGCGTCTGGAGCCTGTGCTCCACAACAGGAGAGGCCACAATAGTGAGAGGCCCACGTATCGAAAAAAAAAAGAAAAAGAAAAAGAAATAAGGACACAGACATAGAGAACAAGCATATGGATCCCAAGGGGGAAGGAGATGGTGGGATGAATTGGGAGATTGGGATTGACATATACGCACTACTATGTATAAAACAGATAACTAACGAGAACCTACTGTATAGCACAGGGTGCTCTACTCATTGCTCAGTGGTGACCTAAATGGGAAGGAAATCCAAAAAAGAGAGAACGTATGTATATGAATAGCTGATTCACTTTGCTGTACAGCAGATACTAACACACCATTGTAAAGCAACTATACTCCAATAAAAATTTTTTTTAATGAAACACCTATAAAAACAAGGTTATATATTGATCAGTTGATAAAAATGTTGTGACCTGAGGAGAAGCTTCAAGATGGAGGAAGACTAAGACATAGAGATTACCTTCCTCTCCACAAATACATCAGAAATACATCTACATGTGGAACAGCTCCTACAGAACACC
>NW_006781880.1:0-407 GCF_000442215.2 Lipotes vexillifer | reverse complement strand
AGGGCACATGTTACTGTTAGCGTATGGTTAGGATTAGGGAACGGTTTAGGGTAAGCCTAACGTGAAGTGTTAGGGTTACGATTAGTGTTAGGGTTAGGGTTAGGGATTGGGAACGGTTTAGGATACAAGTTAGTGTACGACAACGGTTTTGGGTTAGCGTACGTGTTTGGGCACATGTTAGTGTTAGCCTACGGGTTAGGATTAGGGTACGCGTTAGGGTAAGGCTTCGGGTAAGTGTTAGGGTTAGGGTTAGGGATTGGGGATGGCTTAGGGTACAGTTTAGTGTACAACAATAGTTTAGTGTTAGTATACGTGTTAGGGTATGTGTTAGTGTGAGTGTACGTGTTAGGATTAGTGCACGGTTTAGGGTAAGGCTAAGGGTGTCAGGGTTAGGGTTAGGAAATGGG
>NW_006781879.1:1634996-1655037 GCF_000442215.2 Lipotes vexillifer | reverse complement strand
CATGTCATCTGCAAACAGTGATAGTTTTACTTCTTCTTTTTGAATTTGGATTCCCTTTATTTCTTTATCTTCTCTGATTGCTGTGGCTAAGACTTCCAAAATGATGCTGAATAAAATTTGTGAGAGCGGACATCCTTCTCTTGTTTCTGATCAGATAATCAAGCATGTTGAGGATTGCATATCAAAAGGGTCAAATCCACATTTAGTGACAACTCAAGACAATATGAGACGGTTTTAGAACAATGAATTTGTGGCAATTATTGGAAATACTTTCTTGACATACTTCTTGGTTGCGGTTGTGCTGCATTAGGTCAGTGGTGCTGAAACAATGGCCTATGGATATTCCGAAGCCACAGAAATGCCATCCCAACACGAGTAAGTGAGGATACTCACAGGACTTCCCTGAACACAAATGACCCCACACTTTGAACTCTACACATTGGAAAACACAAGCCAAGATCTACATAGAAGTACTAATACTATGCTGCGATTTATATTTCCCTTGAAAAATGGAAATAGAATAAGGAATCAGTTCTTCCAAACTGGCTTTGTAAAAGGATCTTGGCATGCTTTCCATTATCTCTTCCAACCTTGTAGCTCAGTGAATTGCTCCCAATACTCCAATGATGGGACATTTCAAGCTCCCTTTCTCATATTCATTTCTTTTCTTTGGATACTGGAAGAAAAGTGAATTTTTCACATACATGAAAACACTTTAATTTTACAATTCCTGGGTCCCAAGTGTCGAGTTACCTGGTCAAATGCTTTTTATTTCTCTGTGGGCCGAAAAGAATATAACTTATATTCATATCTCAATTTAACTTGACTAGACCTGAGGGAAACAGTTTTCTCCGTATGAATCCAGAACACTCATCTTCCAGTTTCCAGGATATTACAGTAGACAGTTGCCAGACGTATTTTTCATATGGTCCTTCACTCACTTCCCTCCTCCTCCTCCTCCTCTTCATCAGAGTTAAAATTGATGAGTGCTTACCCTGCTCCAGGCATGTCCTAAGCAATTCATATATTGAGGTGTTACCATCAATCGTTTTTGAAAATTACAGTTCAATTATTTTAGACTGTGCCCCCAGATGGGTTTATGACACTTTCTTATAATTAGATTCTATTTATGCATCTATGGCAAGAATATCACAGATGCTTCTCATGGCATTCTATCAGGTGACGATTTTGATTTATACCATCACTGATGGTGTTCACTTTGATCACTTGGTTAAGGTGGTGTCTCTGCCAGGTTTTCCCACTGAAAGGCTACTCACTTTCCCCTTTGTCGTGAGTAAGCATTTTGTGGGGAGGTATTTGAAAGCATCTAAGTATCTCATTAAATTTTCATTTTACTCATTTATTTACTGAGATCACTATGGACTTCCGATTTTGTATTTAATAGGTTGTAATACATGACTATCATTTACTTTCATGCTCTAATTATTCACAATTTGGCTTATGCAAGCCTCTTCGAGGGGACTTCTATGTCCTTCTGACATATTCCCATTTGAATACTTCCACAATTTCTAACACTCCAGGCTTATATTACACTTCCTCCATCCAAACTCTGAAATTAGCCATTTTTCCAAGGAGCTCTCTTTTAATAAAGTCTGGTCATTAGAAGCCAAGATATGGGTGCTAAGCATGCTCATTGCTATTGTAGTGTCTTGTTCCCAGGACCCTTCAGTGGATAGAGCTAGCGAATATACACAATCTACGCACATTTACGTCTCCGTGTGTTACTATATCTATCCACGTTGAATTAAAAAAATCATGAGTTCACACCAATATCTTCAATTCCAATATTTTCTTATTTTTTCACATTTTTAACTTCTCTGACAGTGAGAAACTTCACTTCCATTACCCTCAATATATCTGCCTGTTTGATCACTGCATCATATATGACCAGTCTCTCATGCCTTCCTCTCTCCCCTTCCCCATGCAGGTGCCCTCTTCACACCACTCTGGATCTGACACCCTGTGCCAGACCACTTCCTGCATGGATGCTCTCTTGCCTTGCACAGGTTTTGATACCCCATGCAGCTGCCTCTCCACAGAGATGCCCTCTCACTCCCCTTGGTCTCTGACTCCACAAATGAGCTGTCCCCTGCCATGCTGTAGTGTGTTGAATAGTGCCCCCCCCCAAAATATGAACACCTGAAATCTCAGAATATTATATTATTTGGAATAAGGGTCTTTGCAAATCTAACTAAGGTAAGGATTTCAAGATGAGATCACCCTGGATTAGGGAGGGCCTTAAACCGCAAAACAAGTGTCTTTATAAGAGACAGGAAAGGAGATGACACACAGACCCACAGGAGAGAGGGCCATGTGAAGACAGAGGAAGAGGTTGGAGTTATGTATCTACAAGCCAAGGAACATCAGGGGAATGCTGACAGCCATCAGAAGCTAGGAGAGGTGCCTGGCACAGTTTCTCACTCAGTGCCTCCATAAGGAAACCACCCTGCCGATATCTTGATTTTGATCTTCTGTCCTCCAGAACTGTAAAAGAATATATTTCTGATGTATTAAGCCACGAAGTTTGCAGTAATTTGTCACAGCAGCCCTGGTAAACTAATACAGATTTTGGTACCAGGAGTTAGGATTTGGACGTATCCATCCAGGATCTATATTTCAACCCACTACACAAGTGGATACCTTCCTTACCCTGCTTGGGCTCTAAAATTGCACACCAGGCTCTCCCTGAACATAAGCATCTTCATCACCCTGACCAGTGTCCGACATCCTTGCCAGACTTCCCTCTCTGTCTATGCCTACTCATCCCCTTGGGTCTGACATCCCGCTCTAAGCCATCACGGCTCCCTTTCTCCCTGCTGCAGATGCGCACCTTGCTCTGCCCCACATTGCAGCCTTAGGAGTGAATTTCAGAGCTAGAAAGAGGAAGAGAAGAGAATTCCACTAACATCTTACCTCAATGTAAATTAATTTTGGTGATGAACAGTTAGTATTGCTTACCTTTTTGCCCTTCCTTATAAGACAAAAACGCAAGCACTTTCAAAAATAAAGTGAAAGGCATCAAAATTATGCCCATTTCCTGATTTGAGGGAAATACACATAATATTCTTGGCAGAGACAGATAGAAATTCTTTTATAAAACAGTTATCTTAATTTCAACACAATCATTCTTCATTTGCTCTAATACGACATTTTAAAACAATAAATGTACTCATAAGTCCCATGTACTGAAGTGAGTACAGTTTTCAGAGATAAATTACTTCATCAAGAAAAAAAGACAAAGTGGCTGAAGATGTTTTCTCTCCTTCTTTAAGCTTCTGGGATTTTTTGGCAACTTCAAAAGAAACTCCAAGATACAACGGTGATATACCAACAGGATAAAACACAAGGTTGTTGTAAAACCATAAATAAAGCATGACCGTCACAGGAGATCTTAGGTTTATGTTATTATTTTCTAACAATGAAGTCCTTAATTAAAACCCCCTTACAAGTTCAGGTTATTAAAAGACCATTCTGCAAGCCCAGAAACCAGGAAGAAAATGGAAAATAGACCTTGTTCCATTCTCATTGTTTTCAACAAAACATTTTAGGAAAGCTTTGAGCTTTAGCTGAAACACAGAGAGAAAAAAAACTTTAAAACTATTTCCTGAAGTTTATTTTTAAAAAGTTCTGTTCTTCTTTACACCTGCTGTGATTGGCGTTCCTACAGATAAGTCAGCATCCAATGCAAGAGTAGAGCAAGGTTTATTGGTCCCTCTTGTTATGTAGCACTGAACTACACAGGAAATTTTATTGCACATTTGCTGCCTTCAGTTTCCCCAGATTGTTTAACAATTCCGTGCTTCTGCAACATAAAAGACAGGCCAGAAACCTGAGGCGGCATTTTTCAGCTCCAGATCGAACATGACATTACACACTGACAGCGTTTGACAATTTGGCTTGTTCTTTGAAAGCCAGCAGACTGCTCAATGACCAGGATGCAGGAAAAAAAAGTCTTTGTGAGGCCAAATTTGTAAAAATGTAATTCCCATTATTTACTGGCAAGCTGTAATTACAATTAGTAATGATTAATATTAATTAAATGATTTGTAAGGATGCAAGAGGGATGTAATTCATTGGGGAATAACTCAATACTGTATACCCTGTTCCATTATGTTGCAGAGAAAAGATCTGTGATGTGACATCACGCCTCACCAGCCTATTTGGGTTTACCAGCTTGCCACTTCTTGCCAGTTCTGTAGTGCTAAAGAAAATTTAAAACTACAATAGTCAATATCATCATTTCTCAAGTGATCTAGTCATCTCTCACCAAAAAGAAAAAACAAAGTGAGAGAAGAACATTTTTCTGTGTTTGAATTGCATTTAATACTTTGGGAGATATAATGATACTGAAGCCCTAAAATCTATAATGTTGCCTGCAGTGTTTGACAATACTCACTTTAGCCTGTAGAACAAATTACAGTAAAAGCCTGCATATTTGGTAGTCCTTCAACCAGAAGCTCCTCTTTACAAGCAACTCCAAGCTTTGCCAATATGGTAGAAATCCATACTCATGATTATGACTTTTTGCAAGATCCTACTGCATTCTCAAACAAAGGTTGCATTTTGTCAGGCAATCTCATTGCTTATCTCTTACACTCTAGAGCTTTGAAAACTGGTACTATTATAAAGTATTATAATCATAATCCATCATATTATAGTATACATTATTTTAAGTTACTTAACACGTAACACAATGTATATATTACATAATATACATTATAGTTATAAATATATGTATTATATATGTTTTATAATATCCTTCTAATATAACATATATGGATTACTGAATCATATGATTCAGTTTATATACTTAATATTCACTCCTTGTTCTTTCGCTTGTTTTTGATAATGAATAAATCTCTAATTCCAGCCTCTCAGCTTTATTTTAGTCTCATTTTTCAACAGCCTGGTGAGCACCTCTTTGTAGAAGGTCCCAGTATTTCTTCAGGTAAAACTGTAGTATACTGTGCATGCCATATATATATATATATATATATATATATATATATATATATATATATATATATATATAAAATTTGTTTTTAATTTTAACCATCTTAATTACAATAGCTGTACACTCTCTGGCTACTGAAAATCACTGAATCATTCCCTTGATGCTTCAAGCCTATGTATCCTAGAGTTGTCCTAGTATGGTAACTACCAGTCACATGCAGCTATTTAAGTTAAATAAAAAATTACTTCCTTAGACCCACTAGCCACACTCCAAGTGCTCAAAGCCATATGTGTCTGGTGACTACTGCACTGGACAGTGGGGAGATATTTCCATCATTGCAGAAAATTGTATTGGACAGTGATACTCTAGAAAATACTTAGTTTTTAGACCTCCCTGAAAGAAAAAAAATCAACTATTGATACATTTTTATTATTTGTTCCAGACTGATACTCTATCTTGGCTGAAAGAAAGAGTTACCTTCTCAATTTTCTGAAAGTTTGTGTAGGATTAGTATTATTTATTTCTTATATCTTAAATAGAATTTACCAGTAAAGGTATTAAGGCCTCTAATTTTCTTTGTTGGGAAGTTTTAACTTATGAATTGAATTTCTTTTATTGATATAGGTCTAGAGTTTCTTATTTCCTCTTTGGTCAGTTCTGATAAATTTTGTCTTCCAATTAGTCTCTTTCATCCTGGTTGTCAAATATATTGACCTTTTATATCTGTAGGCTCTGTAATGATGTGTCTCTTTCATTCCTGATATTTGCAATTTGCTTCTTTTTTCTTATTTTATTGGTTAATCTAGGTATACGTTAATCAATTTTTATTTACCCACACAAAGAGCCAGCTTTTGGTTTAATTAATTTTCTCTACTATTTTTTTCACTCTATTTCATTGATTTAATTTTTTCTTTATACCTTCCCTTTTTTTTCCTACTTACTAGAGGTTTAATTTGCTCTCCACTGTAACTTTTTACAGTAGGAACATATATCATTAATTTTTAGAAGTTACTTCATTTCCAATTAATTAAAAACACTTGTTTTTCTTTACTCACACATATTTGACAGCAAACGTGTGAGTTTTTCACTCACATTAAGCAATTCTCCAACTCTCAAAACACCAACTGGGTGTCCAAAAATGCAATTATGACACTAACTACCTGGAGTCGGCACACACCCCACAGGCTAAGGACTCAGTTCCACTAGACTGCCACCTCTCACTTTTGACACCAATCAATAATTCCCAGGTTATGACCTGTATTTACTTCTGACCAACCAACTAAAAACTGAGGGGTCCCACAATCTCCTCCGCAAGTTCAGTAATTTGCTAGACTGGCTCACAGAACTCAGGAAAGCACTTAACCTACTGTTACCAGTTTATTATAAAGGCTACAACTCAGGAGCAGCCTAATGGAGAAGATGCACAGGATAAGGCACGGTGATGGGGTGGGCATATGGAGCTCCCATGCCCTCGGGGTGTGCCACCCTCTCAGAACCTTGATGCGTTCACCAACCTGGGAGATTTCCAAACCCTGTCATTTAGAGTTGTTATGGTGGCTCTTCATTATTTGGCAGAATTGATGAAACAATTGGCTGTTGGTGATTAAGTTAATCTCTAGCCCCCGGCCACTCTCCGGAGATAGGTGAACGGGGCTGGAAGTTCCAACCCTCTAGTCACACGGTTGCTTCCTCTAGCAATTAGCTACAATCTGAAGCTATCTAGGGACCTCAGCCACCAGTCATCTCACTGGCATTATACGAAGAAAGATTTTCATCACTCCAGAGATTCAAGGGTCTTAGAAACTCTTATGTCAGGAACAGGGGATTAACACCAAATATTTTAACAAAAAAGGTTTTTGTCACCCTACTATTCAGGAAATATACAAGGAGCTCTACATCAGGAACTGGGGGCAGAGACCAAGTATATATACTCTGTAGATAGACACCAAAATATAAACATATAAATATCAAAGGTCGTTGATGACCCTTGAACAATGTGGGTTTGAACTGCTCCACTTATGCACAGGTTTTCTTTTTTCCCAATATGTATGTACTACAGTACTACATAATCTGAGTTGGCTGAATCTGAGGATGTGGAACTGTAGATACGGAGGGCTGACTGTAAAGTTATACTCAGACTTTCCACTATGAGGAGGGTTTGTGCTCCAACCCGAGTTGTTCAAGAGTCAACTGTGTATAAATATATCAAGATTTATGGCCCAGCATATCATCTGTTTTGGAGAACACATCACATGCACTTCAGTAGCTATGTAATCTATAACCGTTGGATATAGTGCTCTATAAATATCATCTATGTCAAAGCTGTTGATATGTGGATCAGCTCTTCTAACTTTTTCGGTGATATTTTGTATACCCGTAATATCAGTTGCTGAAACAATGGTGTTAAAATCTCTAGCTTGGTGGAATTATATACTTCTCCCTTTGACACAAATAAATTTTATATTATCAGGGGTAAAAGAAGCTCAATGTATTTTGAAGCTCTGCTATTAGATACATATGTATTTATTACTATTATGTATTCTTGATGAAATGACCTATATATCATCAGGAAATGTTTCTAGCGCTGGCAGTACTTTATTTTTGAAATTTACCTGTCTCAAGCATTTTTCTCTTTCCTGTTTGTAAGATACATTTTCCATCTATTTACTTCAACCTAACTATGTCTTGATATTTAAAATAACAGCATCTTTTGTCGCTATCTCTGGTATTTCAAGTACATGACCATCTAAACAGCATAATTTCATCTGGCTTCTCTTTTAATCCATTTTGATAATTTCCTCATTTTGAGTAGAATATTTATCCTAATAATGTTTAATTTTTTTTATATGGTTGGGTTTATGTTTGTTTTTTCTCAATCCTATTTTTAAAATTTATCTTACTTTTCTTATCTTTTTTGGATTATATGAATATTTTTTAGAATTCTATTTTAATTTTTGTATGCACACACATAACAAACTTGAAGCAACAAGAAAATGTTGTATGTGTACATGTATATTTCAACCACAAATGACTCTGGTCTTCAGGGAACATTTGACAATCTGTGCATATTTGGTTACCACAACTAGGGTGGACGGGTTGCTACAGGTAGGTAGAGGCGAGGGATGCTGCTAAATATTCTACAACACATGGGACAGCCCCCCACCACAAAGACTCATCTGGCCCAAAATGTCAATAGTACCAAAGTTAAAAAATTGTGCTCTAGGGATTACAACACAAATTCTTAAAATGTCCACAGCCATCTTATAGCTAATATTGTACTGTTTTACAAATTAGAAACTTTGCAACTGTATAGAACCACACCATGACCCCTCCTTTTCCTTTATTCTCTAGTTGTTACATATATTACATCTACATGTTATAAAAACCATAAATGTAATGTTATAATTTCCTTTAAACAATCGTGTATATTATAAAGAATTTTTTAAAAAAGCAAAACATAATAATCTTTTAAATTTACCCAGTTATTTATCATTTTTGATGTTCATTCCTTTACTAAGATCTAATTTTCCTCCTGGGATTAATTCCCTTCAGCCTGAAAATCTTTAAAAAATTTATTTTTTGCATTATAAGTTTGCTGATAAGGAACACTGGTAGCTTTCTTTTACTTAAAAAATGTTTTTATTTTGTCCTCATTCTTAAAGGTTATTGTGGCTGGATACAGAATTCCAGGTTGACCTTTTTTTTTTTTTTCCAGCATTATAAAAATGCTGTTCTTCTGGCTCCCATGTCTCTGAAGAAAAGTCAGCTTCTACCATCAAATTTGGGAAAATATTGGCTATTATTTCTTCAAATACTTTTTTCTGCTCCATTGTTTTTCTCCTCTATTTTTGGAACTCCAAGTACATTTAAGTTAAAACACTCAATATTATCTAACTGATCTCTGAAATTCTGTTCATTTTTATTTCAATCTGTTCTTTTCTCTGATCTTTACATTAAATAATTACTATTAATCTACCTTGAAGTTCCCTTAGTTTTTTCTTTGTCAACTCTATTTGGCTGTTAGTCCATCAGGAGTATCTTTTTTTCAGATACTGCATTTTTCAGTTCTAGAATTTCCAATAGTTCTCTACCTTATTTTTCTGCAGAGATTTTCTCTCTTTATTCACTTTAAATATATTGTATTTACTTCATATCAGATGGTCATGATAGCTGTTTTAAATATTGTCTGTTACTTTCAACATCTGTGCCACCTTGGTCTTTATTTCAGTTAATGGTCTTTTCTCATGAGAATACTACCCCATTGTCCTTATTATTTGTATGTCATGTAATTTTGGATTGTATCCTTGACATTATAAACGTTAAGATGTAGAGACTCTGGATTCTGTTATTGTTCTCCTACGAGTGTTATTTCTTTTGTTTTAGCATACCAGTATGTTGCCTCAACTTGGAACAGTGAATGTTTATTTTTGGATGACAGCTATGGTCCTGATTCAGATATTTTATCTTTAGCTGAAATGTTTTGAATCTGTTCAGTGTATATGTGAATCAGGCGAGCCAGATGTGTGGAGAGACAGAATGTGGGAATCTAGCTTATAGCCCTTTCCTTTCTAGGATTTCCCCTAATCTCTGCTGGCTGTGGTTTCCCCAGATTTAGTTTTCTGGTTCCCTGCTGAGGAGGACTACAGATTTCTTCACCAGCACCCTCTTCCCTTTCAATACAATGTCTAAAGATTAAAAGTCATGAAAACAGGCAATAACTCCACTCAATTCCCCTCCTTCAAGATGATTCCTTTATTAGACTCTGCCTACTCGTGTTTACTCTAGTGCCTTCAAGAGACTGCTTTTTATGTTATATCCAGAGCTTGTAGTTTTTTTTCTGGTAGTGGTGTCAGTCAGTAGGACTGTACTTTGTCATTACATAAAGCAAAAGCCTTCTTTCCTTCTCCTTTGATGCTTGTTTTCAGTTCCAGGGGGCCCTGACCTTGAGAGTTACTATTAGTTTGTCAAAGAAAGTATTCCTTTCTTTTAGTCAGCAAACAAGATGTCCCTTCAGTGTTTTCAAACAGTATTTGGTTCTTTTCCGTTATTTCCACACTTGCTTGCGTGTGAACAAATAACTTTCCCAGAAGACTGAGGCTTCTGGATAGGTCTTGCTGCATTTTATTCTCTGATTTAAGATACAAGTTGTCAGGAGGATTTAGGAAATTAAAAGAAAAGATTTTGTGTTTTAGTGACATCATTAAAAAAAATAATAGTAGCTTCAAGGAAGTATACTTCGTTTGTAACCTGTAAACTGTACTTGACTCTAAATCAAGAGATGTGGGCCCCAGGTCTAGCACCATCAAATCGCTTACCATGTCTGCACCTATTTCCTCATCAGTAGAAATGTCCAGCTCAACTTGACTTCAGTGAGCTTTTAATCATGTAGCAAAAACATCTAATACATGCTAAATCTATTACAATGTTAAATAAACATTCTTTCCCAGTTTAAAGCAATATTGAAATATACTGAACATTAACGTAATCAGTGTTCTGTTCTTTCTCTCTCAAAACTTCAATACTATTTTCAAAGGGCTTTATGATGATGGTTGGTTATCCCACAAGTTTACAACTGTTATTGCTCAAATGTTTGGTTATTACTGGCAAATTTGTAATAACCCCTTTATGATCCTTTATGGTTTCTATTCCATCTATTCTATTCCAACTTCTGTAATTTCCCTATTATCATGAATCCTATGGGTAATTATGCCTTTTTGGCACTGTAAGAACTTCGGACTAAACCTACTTGAAGCCAACAAGCTGCATTATAAAAGAAACACCCTTTAAAAGTCAAGACAGGGCTTCCCTGGTGGCGCAGTGGTTGAGAATCTGCCTGCCAATGCAGGGGACACAGGTTCGAGCCCTGGTATGGGAAGATCCCACATGCCACAGACCAACTAGGCCCGTGAGCCACAACTACTGAGCCTGCGCGTCTGGAGCCTGTGCTCCGCAACAAGAGAGGCCGCGACAGTGAGAGGCCTGCGCACCGCGACGCAGAGTGGCCCCCGCTCGCCACAACCAGAGAAAGCGCACGCACAGAAACGAAGATCCAACACAGCCAAAAATAAATAAAATTAAAAAAAATAATAAGTCAAGACATCTGGCACTGTGGAGATAAGAAGTGTTTTGAAAATTGATGTCAATCAGTTGATTGTGAATTGGTAGATGGTCACACTCATCTCTGGGTCACTTAGGAGCATTCCAAGTAAACTCATTGGCATTAACATATAAATATGGAATCACAGCTAGCAAATTCGAGAAGGAAGCCACACCCCAACTGTGAGAAGCTCACTTCTCTCAAGGATTTCAGTCATCTATCCTTCCCAAGCTCGCCAGTACACACTCAGTGTCCCCCTTACATTCTGGTAGTCACAAGAATTCTGAGACCAAAAGAGATGTTCTCCACATAAAAAGTTGGCAAGCCACAGCACAGATTAGTGCTGTCCAGTAGAAACAGAATGTGAGCCACACATATGACTTTAAATTTTCCAGAAGCCACATTTTAAAAAGTAAAATAAAAAGAAAATAAATTTTAATAACATATTTCTAATCCAATATATCTAAATATTATTTTAACATGAAATCCAAATTAAAATGAAATACATATTTTGTATTCCTCTTATCGTGCTAAGTCTTCAAATCCTAGAGTGTATTTTATCCTTACTATTCATACTAGCCATGTTTCAAGTGCTCGTTAGACTTATGGGGCTAGGAGCTACATATTAGCACATTGCCCAATACTTTTTTGGGCCACATATTCATTTTTCTGTTTTCATCTAACGTTGCCCAACTACAAACACAGGTTCAAGGTAACCACATCTACTATTATATTCCAGAGATTACAAATGAATACAAATCTGGTAGAATTTCAGACCCAGAACTCTTCTTTCCCTTTAACATGAGGGAGACCACCAGGGCAACAGATTCTTACGGCACAACTTTAACTATGCCATGTCTTTACTTGGAAACAGACTTCCTTCAATTCATGATAGAGTCCACAGACCGTGACTGACTAAAAAGAGACTTAAGTCACAGCTTCAAAAATATAGGATCACTTTTTCTTGGGCACCGAAAGACTGCCTGTTAGAGAAAGAGAACAGAGGAAACCTCCAGCAATTATCAAAGTGCTATCCTCCCACTGTACAAGACTGGGCCCTAGAGAAAGAAGAATGCTTCACCTAAACACATACAGCTAGTTGACAGCAGATCCAGATTGGTAATCTACATTTCTGGTGTTGTAACTTTCTGTTCAGTGTGTTGAATGTCACACAATCAAGCCTACTATATACGTATTTCTACTGCACAGAATCACGTTGGTATTTCCCCATAATTTTTCCTATGTGGGTTCTTAATAATATATTACGCATGAACAAGTACAAGTGACTTCTAAACTGCAAGAACTGCAGACTCGCTCTGAAGTAGAGGAATGAGGCCTACAGGATAGCAGCCTCGCAGAACATATACAGCTTTGGAATCGAGGGGTAAAAACGAGTTCTGATTCTACCTCTAGTAAAAAACTAGCTGTGTGACCTTGAGCAAATCTCTTAACATCTCCATGACCCAATCTCCTTATGTGCAAAATGACTGGCAGAGGGAGGATTAGATTATTTCTAAGGCCTCTTCCAGTTCTAAGATACTTATTCTAATTCCTGCTAGACAAATGATTATATAGTAACAACCTAAGTTCGTCTTCTACTTAGAAGAAAAAAGAATGCTGCCACCTGTTCTCTTTATGGATACTTCTAGGGACTGGCCAAATTATACTGAATATTTTATACAGAAAAAAATTAAATTTCAAGCAATCACTACCATAACACTTCCTCTCAATGAGCAAGCCTCCTATAGCAGTAAGCGTTACACAAAGTGATAGGACAGCATGGTTAAAATTACACTTTCCTTCAGAAAAGTTCGTCTAACTGAAATAAAAGTAGGAAATGTATGATCTATAACAATGTTGCATGGATACATTTTTTTTCTTTTTACACTTTGAACTGAAAGGTAATTTATTATAATGGAAATTTTGGTATAAAAAAATCTCAATACCTCTACCACCACATATACAGCACCTTCTCTGAGCCAGGCAATAGTGAACTAAATTGATATAATACTTGTCCCCATGAATTTTATAGTCCAAGTGTATAGATCTAAAGGAAATTAAACTAATGCAAGGACTGAGTATATAATATAGCCACGTCAACCTTCCAATATTAAAAACTGATCTTAAAAAAAAGCAGCTTTATAAAAATATAGACCTTAATCTATGTTTACCTTTCTACCTGTACATGTGATTAAGAAGACAGAAGTGAGTACATTTGTTCTAAAGAAAGTCCTGGAAATACAAGGTTGTGGATATACAGCGAGGTCCCGTATGCTAAAGTGTTTCCTTAAAACTCCAAGGCTTCGGAGACATAAAGACTGTAAGTATATATATTTTCTGCACAGCATCACATCATTATTTCCTCTCAAGGATTTCATAGTTATCTATCCTTCCCATCATCTCCCCAAATGAAGCCAACTCCCCATACTCCTGATTTCCAACAATTAGCAACACGGAGAATTGGTGGAAAGCAGGATACAACTGTTCATACTCCATTTGCTGGCGTTCACCTGAATTGGCTTTAAGCGATTAATATTTTGCTATACGGGCCTTTCTTTCCATATGTATGTTTTGCCTAAAAAAACCCTGGGGCTTGTTTAATTCTTTAATTAAAAGTCCTTATATTCCAGTAAAGATTAGTGATTGCCCAACATCACTCCTGCTACTACTGTGTTTCTGCTGAAACAATGTGAAATGCAAAATTCCATAGGATATTTTTGCAGTAAGGAAAAGTAAAGAGATTCCCTTAATAAATTACAAAAATTACAAATTCTGTTATGCCTTGCATTCTGAAAATGCAATATATTAAATGTACCAGTGGTCATTCTTGGAAAACAATATTGGCATTCCTCATTACTACAACCAGAAACCTAAACCAAAGAGCCTTCATGCTAACAAACTTTATTCTGGTCCTAGAAGAGAAAAAGATGAAGTAAAGGCACCCCTGTAATGTTCAGAACAAGGAAAAACACATAAACCCACAGTAGCTAAAGAAGGAAAAATACAGTAAACCCAATATCATCCACCCCATATCTACAGAACATCTTTTGTAAGACTGGCGTCTACCTCTGCTAACAAGAGGGGTAGGCAGAGTCTACTGTCAGAGTATCAAACACATTTGAAAGTAAAACGGGGAGAAAAGATCACTTCTGTAAGGCACTAGCCAAATGCCAATTTTTATGTACTGCTTTCTTTCAAAATATTCAATCACACCTAATAATTGGCAGGAAACACAAAAAGGCTCTCACTCTCATGCTGTTGCATTCACTTCCCCTGGGGTACGTGGCCATTTGTGGCCACTAGCAGCAGCGAGGGAAAACCCCAGGGAGACCAGATAGGTTCAATGCACCCCCACCTCTTCTGCATCTACACCTCTCTGTTACTAATACGCTTTAGCCTTGTGGGCTAAAGCGGTCCTTAAAAGCATCAAAGGAACATTTTTTCTGGGTAGAGAGAGCGCTAAAAGGATTTTTCTGTTATTAAAGAAAAATATAAAGACAAGCCAAAATATCAAATTCAATTGATGTTTCCTGAAAACTTTTCATTTAATAAGCTCCTCAATGGTTTGTTAGAACTAAGAACACGTCTCGCTCGCAGAATGAGATATGTCTTATAAGGTCCCCACGAAAGCAGAATGAGCATTCTTTTGTACAGAAAGCTTGCTTTGTAACAATTTCAGTTTTTGCTACTTTAAAGATATTTTTCATCTTCACTATGTCAAAATAAAAATGTGTAATTAGCCGGTTCTAATCTCAGAAGCTACAATAATATATGTATTTTCTCATTTACAAATTCAGTAACTATATGGATAGGACTATGTCCGATGACTACTGAGAAAGATTAATTTGTGAACTTCACCATTAATGTATACTGACTACTACAAGTGCAGCACAATGCCAAGTGACTTATTTAATATGAATTTTGAGAATATACAGAATGGACAAGCCTCTGACATACACATCTGTTTCCCAAACATTTATTGAGCACTTAGCATGCACTATTACTTGCTGGGAATCTCATCCTAAAGAAAGACACAGTTCTCCTGCCTTATGGTATGTCCAGCCTACTGGGGGTGATGATCAGAGAGCTGAAAAGTGAGAATAATGGTGGAATAAGTGCTTTGCTTGGGAATTAAGTGGTGCTCACACAAGAGATAACCTAGGTCACATTTAGGGGCCAGAAAAGGCTTCAAGGGGAGCATGCTGACTGAACAGAGGCCTAGAAGGAGCAGAGAAGTTAGCCAGGCAATGATGAACAACAAATGTTCTTTAAAAAAAAAAAATCATTTGACACAAAATCAGCTTAAGACTAAGGAATGCTCCTAAGCCATTTAATCAGGATAAATTTTCCATAGGAGATAAGCCTTGAGCGTAATTTCCAGAAAAGGAAATTGTAGCTTTAAGGTAGAATAGCAGTCTTTTGTGTTCCACCAGTCTTTGGTCTCACTCTAAACAGCCAAAAAAAAAAAAAAAAAAAAAAAAAAAGAAAAAAAAAAGAGAGAGAGAGAAAAACACAAAACAAAATACATACTGTGCCTCTAGGACAGTCCTAGAATATGCTAAAACACTTCCAGGCAATACATTTTTTTTTAAATTTTAGAGAGGAAACAGCATACAATTCCTTGAAATATTTTGGGCACCCCTAGGCGTCTGTGTCTGCTTTGCTCTCGACTTCAGGACTTCTGATACACGATTCCCCAGAATAAATAAATAGGGGGCTCCTCACACTGAGGAGAGTTGCCCATAATGATGCCACTGAGATCTCAAAGCCTAATGCTGGATCACACACTTCTTTGCAGAAAAATTCTCAATAATGAACCTAAGAGCAGTAGTAGAAGCCACAGCACCAGCAGTCAACTTTATGGAACACTTACCAAGTATGAGAAGGGTTTTATGTTAATGATCTCGTTTCACCCTCACAAAACTTCTGTGAGATAGGTACTATTGTTACCTTTGTTTTATGAATGAGAAAGTTAAGCTTACAGAAGTTAATGAAGGTGCCTTGGGTCACACAGCTGGTTCGTGCTGGAGTGGGATTTAAACACAGGCTTGCCTAAAACCCAGGCTCTGGCTTTTAGACCATCTGGAGGTACTTGCTTCCTGCCTCTAACACCATCAACCAAGGCTAATATATAAGAGAGGGGAAAGAAAAGAAGCTCCAGTGGAACAAAACAAAGATGAAAAGGGATAGCACAGAGCTTCTAACACTGCAGGTGAATTACTATCTAATGGAGAAGAGACTGGGGAGATGGGAAAAAGGAAGATCTGACTTAGGTTACTGAAATAATACAGTACTTAAAATTGATTAAAAGAATCTGCAAACAACAACAAGAGGCAGCAGCAATCCTTTTGGATTCACAATTGTGCACAATTTGAACGCTCTGCCAGCTCTTTGAACAGAGGCTGGGCTTCCTCCTTGCCCCTAGGTAATCAGCATTAGAAGGTCAATTTTGAAAAGGAAAAATTTTCCATTCATCTTTCTTACATATTGAACAATATAATTGCATTATGTTTTAAGGAAGAGCAACAATCCTCGCTTTCATCTTTGAATTTTAAGATAAACTGATCCACCTGTGTCATCAGCAAGAGAATGAAATTTACTAGATTAGCAGCAAGTTCTCATCTCAAATATTTGCCCTTTTGTCTTAATTTTTACTTAATTGTTTGGAATTCTCTTCCTTTTTTAATACATTGCTCTTCTTCAGTATACACATCCTGAGTAATCACACCCTCAAAATATCACAGGTAATGATTATTCCAGGGGTCAGCAAACTAAACCCCACGGGCCAAATCGGGCCCACTGCCTCTCTCTTGTAAATAGCTTTACTGAAACACAGCCATGTTCATTCATTTACGTATCATCTGTAGCTGCTTTGTCAACCACACCAGCAGAGCTGAAGAGTTGCAACAGAGACTTTAAGGTCCACAAAGCCTCAAGTATTTAGTGTCTGGCCCTTTATTAAAAAAAAAGTTTGCTGCTCCCTGCCTCTATACCACTGGTAAGTCCCCAGATAGAAGACTTTACTATTCTTCTCTAGAATTTGTCATCTGGATTCCCGTTAATTCACTCATTTATTCATTCGTTAACCAACTGACGCTTGTGAAGCAACTACTATGCACCTGGCACATAGATGAAAAACTGGTTAGAGACTCGTGAAGAAACAGAAGACAACCACCAAGTAATGACCACTCTAATGAACTAGGAGCATGAAGAGAAGGAAGCCTGGAAGGTATCATCTTGAGGGAATCAGAGAGTTCGTTACAGAGGTGATCAGAGGGGTGAAAAGCAAGAATACAGTTAGTTCTGTTCTCTCCTTGGCAAACTCAGGGGTGCCCACACACGAGGGTAACCAAGACATACTCCAAGGAGTGGAAGGAGGTTAAAGGAAAGGATAGGAAGAACCAAACCGAGACAAAAACATTTAAAGTGACTCATGCCGTTCCAGGGAGTTTACAGCTTGGGCATTTAAAGGTTTCTGAAATACTATTAATTGTTTAAGTAACAGTGTCTAAAGTCTCTGAGTTACAATATGCTTTCATGACATCACAAAAGACACATACTAGCTTACTGTAGATCTTCAATATTATAAAAGGGTTCAGATGGTTTGGAAGAGATGTAGCTTGTTTGTGAGATCAGGGAAGCTCACCATCTCCAAGGATCTAGTGTTACTATCACCAGCTCTGCCCTCAAATTATAAGGATTACATAATGTCAGGTGTTGAACATAACACAGTAAGGGAAACGATTTAACTCAAGATCTAACTGTGGTTGGTGCACCACAACCACCAACTGCAATTTTCCCTTTTTTGTTCACCCAACATCATCCCCAAAACTCATTGATCCATGCTGAACCTTATAACTGAAGAAGCCAGCCTCATGTGTGAGCAGAAAGTATAAATACTTACCTAATGAATAAGTGACTGATGCAATGACTGAGTGTCACTGCTCCTTTGGCTTTCTGATCAATGGCACTGGATGAAATACAATACCACGGACATACACTGTCAAATTGAGTACCTAGAAGTTAAGCTTAACTATAGCAAAGGCAGCATGAACGACACTCAGTCTTATTTTGTTTTTGATCCACCTAATATTTGTCTCTCTAGAAATGGGTGAAAGCCACAACAGTGAAAAATTCTTAAAAACCTACCAACCAAATAAGACTTACACTGAACGATTTCAGTGTGATCAATTTATTAATGAATCAGACAATAAACATTCGATTTGCCTGGGTACCTGAACACAGGTTGTACTTAACATAAAAATGAAGCATCTGTCCTTTAACAAATGTTAATAAACTTAGGCTAAGAGATCCCCTTACTTAAGTGATTTTAAAGTGATATTTTATGTCTATTTTGAACTTAAATATTTAAATGATCATCCATTGGCCCAAACAAAGTACCACAGGAGAAGAGTTAAAATGTTCACTTAATAAAATGATGAATGAAACTGCTTCATTTTGGAAGGAGCAGCACACCAGGGTAAGCTTTTATTCAACAAACATAAATTGGCATTTTTTTTTTAGTAAAGAAAAATTGTTAGTATGGTTGGAAACCTTTACAAAAAAATGTTATCTGGGGGATTCTCAAAGCTAGTAAGGCTGGGCTTCCCTGGTGGCGCAGTGGTTGAGAGTCCGCCTGCCGATGCAGGGGATACGGGTTCGTGTCCCGGTCTGGGAAGATCCCACATGCCGTGGAGCGGCTGGGCCCGTGAGCCATGGCCGCTGAGCCTGCTCGTCCGGAGCCTGTGCTCCACAATGGGAGAGGCCACAACAGTGAGAGGCCCACATACCGCAGAAAAAAAACAAACAAAAAAACAGGAGCCTGTGCTCCACAATGGGAGAGGCCACCACAGTGAGAGGCCCACATAACCCCAAAAAAAAAAAAAAAAAAAAAAAAAAGCTAGTAAGGCTGTGAAAGATCACTTGCGACATCAGAAAATACACTCTATTTTAGCTTGATAAGCTATATTTATATGCTGAAATGTAAACAATGCTGGTTTAAAAAAGAGAAAAAGAAAATTGACGTGTTTCTTGGCTCTGACACCATCAGAGCATTTTTTATTGTTCTGAGTGTGGTCTCTGGTGTTAACTGGAAATCACTGTTTGAAAATATATATAGCTAAATAGTCCTGAATACTTTTAAAATCTGAAATGAAAAGAAAAACCCACACTTAAATTTACTTTGTTTCCATGTGGCCAAGGAATCCAATGTTAGAAGTTAACAAGAATCTCCATTATTCCTCTCCCTAATGTAGCCAAGCTTCATGTGTACTTGTGATATCTCAGCATGTTCTTACAAAAATTAATTTCATATCAAAAAGGTAGGATAATGATTCCTTTCAGCAGAGGAACAGATAAGGTAACAGAAGGACACTGTAGCTTAAGCACCGATAGTATATAATTAGGAACAAGAAAAATCAGAGTATTTGTGACTGTGTATTGCTTTTATTTTTCTCCTGATGGACTTTCAGTTTACCTTAACAGAGCTATTAAAAATCTGCCTCTGGAAAAGATCCATTAAAATCACAAACACAGAAATACTTCAAGAATACAGGAGTCGGAAAAAAAATGGGTCATCTTATAAAACTGATTATGTGAACTCTCCACATGCAGTGCGTATGTCAGCAACCAGGAAAAACAATATCCAGATAAATTCAGCAGATATTCTTTCTTCTGGAGAAAAACCTGTATCTTTCCATACATTGTGAAGTCAAGAGGGTAGGGTGGGAGCCGTTAAGTTTTATCCATGAGCATAAACACCAGGCTGGCTTTTGAAAAATAAGCCAAACCCAAAATAGCCCAGAAAAAAATATTTTGTAATAAAAAAAAAAGAGCTATATATATTTTTTTCCTGTCCAAATCTGGAATCCTTACTATCTTATTTTAAACAAGCCAGAGATTGCAAGCTTCTATCTGTTTGGATAGAAAATAATTTATATAAATGTTTTGTTCAAGCCCAAAAGGGAAAG
>NW_006781879.1:1629436-1634966 GCF_000442215.2 Lipotes vexillifer | reverse complement strand
GAAAGAGAGTTTAAATATACAGTGCATGAAAGATGCATGCCCAACTTCAAAACAGCTTAGTGCACAGAAGAGGAAAAATAATCTAACCTTCTGTTAGTCATTCGCAGCAGTCTTTAAGCTTAAATATCATGCAATTTGCAACACTGTTTCAATGACCCCCCAACCTTAAGAGATTAACCCAAATTTCATGACTGCCCTGCTCTGGTGCCTCTTCGATGGGGCGAACAAGAGGGTCAAAGAACAAAATGGACGCAAAAATCTGTATTTTGCACCCTTCCTCTGCACTTGAGACAGAAAAACGGGGCAGATAAATCTGTATAAGACTAAACCAAATCTCTTTAATTCCAGTCAGCTTTTATCATTCAGTCACTGAGTCTGCGTGTGGAAAAATTCAGGCTAATTCCCCCTAGCAACAGCCTCAGCCTATCAGGAGACTTTATGTTCCAGGCAGCTGCCAGCCGGAGAGAATAACGCTAAGTAGGTCAGGCCTGTATTTCTAAAAATGCTACGGTCTAGTAACCCCACTGTCCCGTCTGTCTGCCCTGCCCCATAATAACCTCAATTGCTTGGTGACACAATGACATACTACCCTGTTAGAGAGCAATCACATCATGCTACATTATTCTGCTCCAAGCATGACTGCTGGGTGAAGGACCCTCGGAGGGGCAGCATTAATCAGGCAGCCATTCACGTCCACCAGCACTTCACTCGAGAAATGGGGACTGCATTAATGACCAGCTGTTTGAACTAACACAAACAAAATCATGTCTTCCACCCTGTTGGATGCACAGAATACGCTATTCTGATCTGGCAGGTTCCGCTTCTTGACTAAATCGAAGATGTAAATTAAACGGGCTCCGACAATCTCAGCTTCGGCAACCTCAGAGTAAGTATATTTAAATTATATTACATGTGAGTCCAAAAGCTACTGATTTAATATACACAGCTTTCCTTGCCTCCGATTTTCCCCAATCCACATTAAAAAGGGAAATGCATACATGGGTAACGCAATACATATGCACATATTACCCAGGCAGCCAAAAGCAGGGAGCTGAACTAAAACTGACTTCTCTTCGGGCAGAGAACAAAGCGGGTAAGGAGTAATTGTGCAGTGTGAACACAAATACAAATACAAAATGAATGCCCTGGAGGAGCGCTGAAAACAAATAAGAGTAAACATCCTAAGCCTACCGACCAATCAGCTCCTCCCACCGTCTCTTTGTGGGGCGGTAGTTACACCACAATCTCTAAGCACCAGAGACAAGGGAGGGAAGTGAACGTGGCCTTCGAATCCCGACCACTGTGGTGCCCTGACTTCCCATGGGGTTACTAACAGACTGCTGTTTGGCTTCAAGACAACCAAGGCTCCGTCAAGGTTTATACGAGGGCCACCAACAAAAATCAGGACTCCACGGGAGTTTTCGAATTCTAAAATGCAAATGGTCGCATGTAATTGACCCTATTGACCTGAGTGTAACTTTTAACTCCTCCCCACATTAATGCACGAAAACAAGCAACCAAAAACTATGTGTGGATGCAGAGATAAGGGAATTGGCAGCACTGTTTCGGGCTATGTGGGGAAATATCGTGTATTGATGGGGCAGGCGCTGATATATTTCCTTGCACAATTAATCTGCATTTTTAAGGGTTCAGTTTCATTTAATGAGTATACGGTATCCCCCCCCCCCGCCCCGTGACAAATTGATAATTCAGCCTTCAATTATGCAGAATTCAGCAAGTCTTAGACGTGTAATCCGTCAGTATTTGATTTACAAACACAGAAAATTCCTTAATCCATTTGCCCTTGTTTGAACTGGGTTTGATAACTTAGTTATGACTATCTTCTTCACTTTGTGGCACACATCACATAGTTATTCTTGGAGAGATACAGTCACTGACGCAACCATGAACCACTAATTACAAGCTGCTGACATTCTGCTTGTCTATGCAGCTTTGAAGTTCTAAGTCTGTTTTTCTCTCATATGTACTTGCTCAGTTTCATTCTCTTCCCCTCACTGCTCCCCTCCCCCCATCATTCCCTTTTTCCTTCTTTCCACTTTAAGCGTTTCTGGATTCGCTCTAGGACTACCTGGAGAAAGCAGTCAGAGCGATCAGCTTCTCCAACCTGATTTCTTTCCATTCCCTCCCTACTCCCCACGCACAGAGATCGACAGTTTGGAAGTACAGTAATAAGGTCCCCACCCAGCCCCACCCGCGGGAAGGCATCAACAGCTGGCCAAACATAATCCAACACACAGAGCCGCCTTTGTAGAAATAGTAACAAACAGTGAAAGGGCCAGACAGGCGGCCCAGAAGAGCTCCCCATGACAACTGGGAAAGCTCCTTACCCTCAGGTTTGAGCTGACTCCACCAAGCTGGGCTTGCAGCACCACAGCTCAAGCACCCGAATCCAAAACAAGCCTCAAGTGCCTCCCCCAGCTTCACCAGAGGCTCTTCCCAGGGCACTCGTGTCTCCACATGGCTAGGCAGACGCAGGCTCTCCCTGTATTGAGTATGACCGTGCTCTGCCACATGGTACGTGCCCTCAAAATGCGACCCCGCCATTCCAAATCTCAGGAACAGCATCTGCACCTGAATCTAACCAACTACCTGTGAGCTGGTAAGACCACCTCTTCCTCAGAAAAGGAATTTAAAATTCTTTTTCAAATTTTAGGCTGATCCGGGAATTCTAAAACATGTAAATATAAGACTGCATTCATCTCCATTGAATGTTTAGCATCTGAAGTCTGTGGTAGCCAGCTGGTCTCAAAGTCATCTGGGATACATTTATTTTGATTAAATTGATCATATTTCTATTTACAGGATAGAATTTTTCACCATACTGAATACAGCTGTGTTTACAGGGATTTGCAGAAGAAGAAGAAAACAAAACCCTACAATCAGTCCCAGTGAGGCACAGAGCACTCAGAACTCCAAGGAGTTAAAGCTAAGGAGAGAGGCTTTCACATTAACAGGAAAATTCTGCACGCAGCTGCTTTGGCCATGCTCTCTAGCTAGTCAGGAAATGGGTGTTGAGCTGAAGCTGAAAATACAAGCTGCAATCAAGCCCGACGCAGCAAAGTGACAGACTTCCTGTGTAAAATGGTCAGAAATCTCTCTTTTTTCATGTCTCTACATGCATGCACATGCATTTAAATCCATGCTGCAAGGCTGCGCTTTTCTCTGGGGACACTGGTACAGTCACCTAGCCCATCACAGTTTTCTTCCTTGACGGCACCGGGGACATCCAGACTACAATTTACGGTTCCTCCATCCATGTACTGGGTTACAAATTATGCCATCCTCCCTAGAAGGAGAATGCAGGGCGAGCGGCAGACAATCAGACGGCATTCGGCATCTCTTTCTTCTCAGGCGCTCGCTCGCTCTGCTTTCCTCCAACTCTGCCTCGTCGTCAGGCAGGCAGACACATCAGATACCTGGTTTCTCCATCTTCAGCTCCACTCTCAGGTAAAATGCCACCACATCTCAGCATGGGTTTCCCCCCAGACTAATCCCTGGGAGCAGCCCGAGCTGGGTGCGCCCTGCGGAGGATCGGTGGGCATTGGATGGACAGCATTCCTAACTTCTCCTGCCCTGGTCCTCGGCGTTCTTTCTATCCATCCCACCCCGGGTCTTTTGCAGCATCACCCTGTCCTCCAAGTCCCCTCATCCGGCTGCGAGGGGACCCTGGCCAGAGCCCCACCAGCAGGTCCTTCTTCCTCACTACGTGGACCATCGATGCCGGGTTCGGGTGCACCACGGAGAAGCCGAGGCCAGGAGACGGCAGGAGCAGCTCAGGTAACCAGGGGAAGCTTGGCGTGCCCGCAGCGATGCAGCCCTGGAGCTGTGAGGAAAGACGTTCTGGCTTCAGAATTAAAATTAAAAAAAAAAAAAAGGAAGGAAGGAAGGAAGAAACACAAAACAGCGCAGCTCGGTGCCTGCGGGGGTGAAAAAAAACAGACACAAACCATGAAAAAAAGCAAGAGTTAAAATCAAATTTCAAAAAAAAATAATACATAGATCAGAGTACTTCATGTGACTTTTATTTCTGACGTTTCTTGGGTTACTGGCCTCCCCGCCCCCTCCAAAATCTCTTCTGCCCCTGAACGCTACTGTCCATGAGTGCCGAGTCACAAAGGCTTTTTGCTCCAAAGTGCTGCAGACCCAGCATCACATGAGAAGCCACATGACAACTGCAGTCGGCTGCTGATGTGGTCAACTGTGTTGCCGAGGCACGGGAGTAGGAGGGGAGACAAAGCTGAAGTGAGACATGCCCCTCTCATGCTGCCAGGAAGAAATTTCCTTAAAAGAACAATGAGGAAAAGGCATCTCTGAAGAAATGCTTGTGAATGTCTACAGACTTTCATATACACACACTTACACAGCCTAAAGAGACCATGGGTGCTTCGAGACATTTTGAGGATGCTGTACCGCAGACACTAGCTGGATGGCAGCAAGATTATTTCTAGTTTGTATTAGTCAAAGCTGATTCCACTTAAGTGGATTCCTGAAAAGCACACACCATGTCTTCAGAGCATGATCAGGCTTGGAAAACCAATTCTATTATCTCTCCCTGCAATCTGTATCTGAACCTGCATTCTGAATAATTTATTTTTAGACTAATAAGATGCTTGCCAAGACCACTCCCCTTTTCTTCAGTGAGTGGCACAGGCAATATTCACCCAAGTGGGAGAAGCTTGCCCCTTTGTAGGGAGAAAAGACGAGACAGTTTTCATTATTTTCAAAAAATGCAATTTCTTATTTAAAGGCATACAAACATATAATAAAGTTCTCCTGGAAGTAAGCATTAAAAACAAGCAGAATGTTTCTGCTTCATTGAACTGACATGCCTCTTATTTGCAGTTTGGCATCTAATGCTGGCAAATGGTGGGGAAATTTTTCTAATGCTGCTCATGGCTGCATCTAGAGCCCTTAAGCCACTTGGATATTGCTACTTGTCGGCAGGGTGAGAGCAAACAACTGCTTTCTGGAGCACCTCTCTGCAGAGGTGCTGCACTGCCAGGTACGTTTTACTAGTTCCATTAAGGCAGGTAGGAGAGAGGTGGCCTCAGGGACTTGTAGATTCCGTCACTCATCCTGGAATTAAACACGCTGCCAATTTGGGACATCCTGCCCATGATGTGAGCGGTATGCTTCTTTAGAAAATTTGATCATGCCACCTAACTAGAACCAGAGAATCAGTAAACAGGTGGCAAGAATTATCTACAACTTGTCTTATTCAACTGTAGACTGTCAAGGTAAGCGGCCCTTAATTCGTTCAAGATACACTGATCAGCCTCCAGTTGTAGGACAGTCAGGGATTGTCCTAGACACTGGGGAGAAGACGGGCAAGGTCTCTTCCACCCTGGAGCTCACAGTCCAGTAACTGCATGTATCTTTTTATCTTCAAAGCCAACCTTCTCCGAACTGGGATACTCCAAAGACATCTAAGGAAGAAACCCAGCAGTCACGTTTTCATTCTTTCCTAGCCATCAACCTGTATGAACTCCCAAGTTCTATGGATTCTTTC